>NW_026525391.1:0-169774 GCF_943734705.1 Anopheles coustani
ACCAAAACAACTTATTAGGTGATTCGAAGCACTTTCTACGTAATTCCAACCGCACCAAAAACAACTTATTAGGTGATTCGAAGCACTTTCTACGTAATTCCAACCACACCAAAACAACTTATTAGGTGATTCGAAGCACTTTCTACGTAATTCCAACCGCACCAAAACAACTTTTTAGGTGATTCGAAGCACTTTCTACGTAATTCCAACCGCACCAAAACAACTTATTAGGTGATTCGAAGCACTTTCTACTTAATTCCCAACCACACCAAAACAACTTATTAGGTGATTCGAAGCACTTTCTACGTAATTCCAACCGCACCAAAACAACTTATTAGGTGATTCGAAGCACTTTCTACGTAATTCCAACCGCACCAAAACAACTTATTAGGTGATTCGAAGCACTTTCTACGTAATTCCAACCACACCAAAACAACTTATTAGGTGATTCGAAGCACTTTCTACTTAATTCCAACCACACCAAAACAACTTATTAGGTGATTCGAAGCACTTTCTACGTAATTCCAACCACACCAAAACAACTTATTAGGTGATTCGAAGCACTTTCTACGTAATTCCAACCGCACCAAAACAACTTATTAGGTGATTCGAAGCACTTTCTACGTAATTCCAACCACACCAAAACAACTTATTAGGTGATTCGAAGCACTTTCTACGTAATTCCAACCGCACCAAAACAACTTTTTAGGTGATTCGAAGCACTTTCTACGTAATTCCAACCGCACCAAAACAACTTATTAGGTGATTCGAAGCACTTTCTACTTAATTCCAACCACACCAAAACAACTTATTAGGTGATTCGAAGCACTTTCTACGTAATTCCAACCGCACCAAAACAACTTATTAGGTGATTCGAAGCACTTTCTACGTAATTCCAACCACACCAAAACAACTTCCAAGGTGGTTCGAAGCACTTTCTACGTAATTCCAACCACACCAAAACAACTTCCTAGGTTATTCGAAGCACTTTCTACGTTATTTCAACCATACCAAAACAACTTATTAGGTGATTCGAAGCACTTTCTACGTAATTCCAACCGCACCAAAACAACTTATTAGGTGATTCGAAGCACTTTCTACGTAATTCCAACCGCACCAAAACAACTTATTAGGTGATTCGAAGCACTTTCTACTTAATTCCAACCACACCAAAACAACTTATTAGGTGATTCGAAGCACTTTCTACGTAATTCCAACCGCACCAAAACAACTTATTAGGTGATTCGAAGCACTTTCTACGTAATTCCAACCGCACCAAAACAACTTATTAGGTGATTCGAAGCACTTTCTACGTAATTCCAACCACACCAAAACAACTTATTAGGTGATTCGAAGCACTTTCTACTTAATTCCAACCACACCAAAACAACTTATTAGGTGATTCGAAGCACTTTCTACGTAATTCCAACCACACCAAAACAACTTATTAGGTGATTCGAAGCACTTTCTACGTAATTCCAACCGCACCAAAACAACTTATTAGGTGATTCGAAGCACTTTCTACGTAATTCCAACCACAGAAAAACAACTTATTAGGTGATTCGAAGCACTTTCTACTTAATTCCAACCACACCAAAACAACTTATTAGGTGATTCGAAGCACTTTCTACGTAATTCCAACCACACCAAAACAACTTATTAGGTGATTCGAAGCACTTTCTACGTAATTCCAACCGCACCAAAACAACTTATTAGGTGATTCGAAGCACTTTCTACGTAATTCCAACCACACCAAAACAACTTATTAGGTGATTCGAAGCACTTTCTACGTAATTCCAACCGCACCAAAACAACTTATTAGGTGATTCGAAGCACTTTCTACTTAATTCCAACCACACCAAAACAACTTATTAGGTGATTCGAAGCACTTTCTACGTAATTCCAACCACACCAAAACAACTTATTAGGTGATTCGAAGCACTTTCTACGTAATTCCAACCACACCAAAACAACTTATAAGGTGATTCGAAGCACTTTCTACGTAATTCCAACCGCACCAAAACAACTTATTAGGTGATTCGAAGCACTTTCTACGTAATTCCAACCGCACCAAAACAACTTATTAGGTGATTCGAAGCACTTTCTACGTAATTCCAACCGCACCAAAACAACTTATTAGGTGATTCGAAGCACTTTCTACGTAATTCCAACCACACCAAAACAACTTATTAGGTGATTCGAAGCACTTTCTACTTAATTCCAACCACACCAAAACAACTTATTAGGTGATTCGAAGCACTTTCTACGTAATTCCAACCACACCAAAACAACTTATTAGGTGATTCGAAGCACTTTCTACGTAATTCCAACCGCACCAAAACAACTTATTAGGTGATTCGAAGCACTTTCTACGTAATTCCAACCACACCAAAACAACTTATTAGGTGATTCGAAGCACTTTCTACGTAATTCCAACCGCACCAAAACAACTTATTAGGTGATTCGAAGCACTTTCTACGTAATTCCACCCGCACCAAAACAACTTATTAGGTGATTCGAAGCACTTTCTACGTAATTCCAACCGCACCAAAACAACTTATAAGGTGATTCGAAGCACTTTCTACGTAATTCCAACCACACCAAAACAACTTATAAGGTGATTCGAAGCACTTTCTACGTAATTCCAACCGCACCAAAACAACTTATTAGGTGATTCGAAGCACTTTCTACGTAGTTCCAACCGCACCAAAACAACTTATTAGGTGATTCGAAGCACTTTCTACGTTATTCCAACCGCACCAAAACAACTTATTAGGTGATTCGAAGCACTTTCTACGTAATTCCAACCGCACCAAAACAACTTATTAGGTGATTCGAAGCACTTTCTACTTAATTCCAACCACACCAAAACAACTTATTAGGTGATTCGAAGCACTTTCTACGTAATTCCAACCGCACCAAAACAACTTATTAGGTGATTCGAAGCACTTTCTACGTAATTCCAACCGCACCAAAACAACTTATTAGGTGATTCGAAGCACTTTCTACGTAATTCCAACCACACCAAAACAACTTATTAGGTGATTCGAAGCACTTTCTACTTAATTCCAACCGCACCAAAACAACTTATTAGGTGATTCGAAGCACTTTCTACGTAATTCCAACCACACCAAAACAACTTATTAGGTGATTCGAAGCACTTTCTACGTAATTCCAACCGCACCAAAACAACTTATTAGGTGATTCGAAGCACTTTCTACTTAATTCCAACCACACCAAAACAACTTATTAGGTGATTCGAAGCACTTTCTACGTAATTCCAACCACACCAAAACAACTTATTAGGTGATTCGAAGCACTTTCTACGTAATTCCAACCACACCAAAACAACTTATTAGGTGATTCGAAGCACTTTCTACTTAATTCCAACCACACCAAAACAACTTATTAGGTGATTCGAAGCACTTTCTACGTAATTCCAACCGCACCAAAACAACTTATTAGGTGATTCGAAGCACTTTCTACGTAATTCCAACCACACCAAAACAACTTATTAGGTGATTCGAAGCACTTTCTACTTAATTCCAACCACACCAAAACAACTTATTAGGTGATTCGAAGCACTTTCTACGTAATTCCAACCACACCAAAACAACTTATTAGGTGATTCGAAGCACTTTCTACGTAATTCCAACCGCACCAAAACAACTTATTAGGTGATTCGAAGCACTTTCTACGTAGTTCCAACCGCACCAAAACAACTTATTAGGTGATTCGAAGCACTTTCTACGTTATTCCAACCGCACCAAAACAACTTATTAGGTGATTCGAAGCACTTTCTACGTAATTCCAACCGCACCAAAACAACTTATTAGGTGATTCGAAGCACTTTCTACGTAATTCCAACCACACCAAAACAACTTATTAGGTGATTCGAAGCACTTTCTACTTAATTCCAACCACACCAAAACAACTTATTAGGTGATTCGAAGCACTTTCTACGTAATTCCAACCACACCAAAACAACTTATTAGGTGATTCGAAGCACTTTCTACGTAATTCCAACCGCACCAAAACAACTTATTAGGTGATTCGAAGCACTTTCTACGTAATTCCAACCACACCAAAACAACTTATTAGGTGATTCGAAGCACTTTCTACGTAATTCCAACCGCACCAAAACAACTTATTAGGTGATTCGAAGCACTTTCTACGTAATTCCAACCACACCAAAACAACTTATAAGGTGATTCGAAGCACTTTCTACGTAATTCCAACCGCACCAAAACAACTTATTAGGTGATTCGAAGCACTTTCTACGTAATTCCAACCGCACCAAAACAACTTATTAGGTGATTCGAAGCACTTTCTACGTAATTCCAACCACACCAAAACAACTTATTAGGTGATTCGAAGCACTTTCTACTTAATTCCAACCACACCAAAACAACTTATTAGGTGATTCGAAGCACTTTCTACGTAATTCCAACCACACCAAAACAACTTATTAGGTGATTCGAAGCACTTTCTACGTAATTCCAACCGCACCAAAACAACTTATTAGGTGATTCGAAGCACTTTCTACGTAATTCCAACCACACCATAACAACTTATTAGGTGATTCGAAGCACTTTCTACGTAATTCCAACCACACCAAAACAACTTCCAAGGTGGTTCGAAGCACTTTCTACGTAATTCCAACCGCACCAAAACAACTTATTAGGTGATTCGAAGCACTTTCTACGTAATTCCAACCGCACCAAAACAACTTATTAGGTGATTCGAAGCACTTTCTACGTAATTCCAACCACACCAAAACAACTTATTAGGTGATTCGAAGCACTTTCTACGTAATTCCAACCACACCAAAACAACTTCCAAGGTGGTTCGAAGCACTTTCTACGTAATTCCAACCGCACCAAAACAACTTATTAGGTGATTCGAAGCACTTTCTACGTAATTCCAACCGCACCAAAACAACTTATTAGGTGATTCGAAGCACTTTCTACGTAGTTCCAACCGCACCAAAACAACTTATTAGGTGATTCGAAGCACTTTCTACGTAATTCCAACCACACCAAAACAACTTATAAGGTGATTCGAAGCACTTTCTACGTAATTCCAACCACACCAAAACAACTTATTAGGTGATTCGAAGCACTTTCTACGTAATTCCAACCACACCAAAACAACTTATTAGGTGATTCGAAGCACTTTCTACGTAATTCCAACCGCACCAAAACAACTTATTAGGTGATTCGAAGCACTTTCTACGTAATTCCAACCACACCAAAACAACTTATTAGGTGATTCGAAGCACTTTCTACGTAATTCCAACCGCACCAAAACAACTTATTAGGTGATTCGAAGCACTTTCTACGTAATTCCAACCGCACCAAAACAACTTATTAGGTGATTCGAAGCACTTTCTACTCAATTCCAACCGCACCAAAACAACTTCCTAGGTGATTCGAAGCACTTTCTACGTAATTCCAACCGCACCAAAACAACTTATTAGGTGATTCGAAGCACTTTCTACGTAATTCCAACCACACCAAAACAACTTATAAGGTGATTCGAAGCACTTTCTACGTAATTCCAACCACACCAAAACAACTTATAAGGTGATTCGAAGCACTTTCTACGTAATTCCAACCACACCAAAACAACTTATTAGGTGATTCGAAGCACTTTCTACGTAATTCCAACCACACCAAAACAACTTATTAGGTGATTCGAAGCACTTTCTACGTAATTCCAACCACACCAAAACAACTTATTAGGTGATTCGAAGCACTTTCTACGTAATTCCAAACACACCAAAACAACTTCCTAGGTGATTCGATGCACTTTCTACGTAATTCCAACCACACCAAAACAACTTATAAGGTGATTCGAAGCACTTTCTACGTAATTCCAACCGCACCAAAACAACTTATTAGGTGATTCGAAGCACTTTCTACGTAATTCCAACCGCACCAAAACAACTTCCTAGGTGATTCGAAGCACTTTCTACGTAATTCCAACCGCACCAAAACACCTTCCTAGGTGATTCGAAGCACTTTCTACTCAATTCCAACCGCACCAAAACAACTTCCTAGGTGATTCGAAGCACTTTCTACGTAATTCCAACCGCACCAAAACAACTTATTAGGTGATTCGAAGCACTTTCTACGTAATTCCAACCACACCAAAACAACTTATAAGGTGATTCGAAGCACTTTCTACGTAATTGCAACCACACCAAAACAACTTCCTTGATGGTTCGAAGCACTTTTAACGTATACCCGACCACACCAAAACAACTTTGGAGATGGTTCGAAGCACTTTTTATGTAATTCCAACCAAACCAAAACAACTTCCTAGGTGGTTCGAAGTACTTTTTACGTATTCCCAAACACACCAAAACAACTTTGGAGATGGTTCGAAGCACTTTTTACGTAATTCCAACCAAACCAAAACAACTTTGGAGATGAATGTCTCGTGTTTGGTACGTTCCGGTAAAAATCTATTTTGGAAAGTAGACCAGTAAGCGTTTCGAAGCATAGCGTATCTTTTCGGTATCCAGAATATAAAGTTAAACCATCCTCGTGCGTGATAATCGGATAAATACAATCCAAACGGTGGGTATGGGTGACGTACCACGGATTGAGTTCATGGGTACGGGAAATTATCCCGCGGAGTGAGTTCGAGGGTGCAGGGCGGTAAGATGTGGGGGGTAAGGGGTGGTTGGGGTATGTTCGGGCGCACCAACGTAGGTCCCTTTTGCACCACCGACATTAAAAACCATCTTTCCTGCACTTTTCGTGCTTGCTCGACTTTGCTCGAAAAATTCGAGTACTTCGGTTGACAGCGGGGCTAGATTCGAGTAGTTGATTTGCCAGCGGGGCCGAATTGTCAACCGAACATTCCAGACATTGAAAAGTTTTTTGCTAAAATCTTCGTCAATTTTCCCCCAATTGGTCTGCGGTTTTTACTAAAAATTTTAAAATAATTTTGCGCGTCTATTGGTGTTTGGATCGACTGTGAACTCGAAAATTTTTTGCGACCATTTTTTCCCAAACCACGTGTCCAAACACAAGTTTTTTGCTTCTCTTTCGCTCAAATCCCATCCGATCGAACTGCGGTTTGCGGCGTTCATTTCAAAATAATTTTACGCGTCTTTTTATATGCATTTTGTTGAGTTGTTCAAAAAAATATGTTTTCATGAAAATAATGGGTTAGCACCTGAGACTACGCCCCGTGACGCCAAATGTGCCGCACAGGGTTTTCACTTTTTTTTAGAGTTCATAAAATGCGCATAAAGTATTGACAAAATGGTGATAGAAAAACCTGCTAACGTTTCGCTTTTGCTTAGCTAGTTAAACCATTTCTCCACATTCAAGCGCGATCTATTCCGTTGGTGTTAGTAAACGAAGCATTAAAAGAGGGGGATATGGCCGGGACCTAGTTTTACCAACGGGTTATTTTCCCCCGAATTTCAGCCTGTAAACGAAGCAGAACATGAGGAGGGAATGGAAGTGACCTAGTTTAGATAACGATTTATTTTTCTCCGAATTTAAGTTGGCTTACGTATGCGATAAGAACACCGCAACCGGTATGCTACAGTACCGAACCAGTTTCTCCTGGATGGTCAATGCCACCAAAGTGTTGGCGGCGACGCGCAAATCATGGTAACGGTTCTTTTTCCGCCGAATTCCAGCCACGCAATGTGTGCACCGAGCGACCCTAACCTTGATAGAACCAATTCGAATATTCACGGTCAGTCTGCTTAGTTCATTGTTCGCTTTTGCACAAGTACTCAACGGAACAAAATTTTTTTTCCCATGAAATGAAGTCGGTCATTTGGGTCGTTGACCGATCGTGGCGCAAACTTGGCAAAAAGCGAGGTAAACATTTTCGGTGTTTCCAAGAACTCGGAAGGGATTTTCAAGCATCTCTAAAGTACATTTTCGGTGTTTCCAAGTACTTGAGAGTGATTTTCAAGCATCTCCAAGGTCCATTTTTGGTTTTTCCAAGTACTTGGGAGTGATTTTCAAGCATCTCCAAGGCACATTATTGATCTCTCCAAGTACTTCAGAGTATTTTTCAAGCATTTCCAAAGTACATTTTTTGTGTTTACAAGATTTTCAAGCACCTCCAAGGTACATTATCGATCTTTCCAAGCACTTGTGAGTGATTTTCAAGTATCTCCAAGGTACATTATTGATCTTTCCAAGCATTTCCAAAGCACATTTTTGGTATTTCCAAGTACTTGGAATCGATTGTTGAGCTTTTTGCAAGATGATTCTATGTTCTACATGAAAATATATACACAGCTTGCTTATTTAAGTACTTCGTTTGGAAGAAAATACTTAAAACCTGCAATTTTGCTTTGAAAAAACGTCAAAAAATGCCCAACTTTGAACGCTAATAACTTTTTTGTCTTTCGTCCTGCGTTAAATCTGACCCCCATTTTGACGGTTTTACGTAAAATTTCCTTTCTTTTGCTGAAAACGGCGTCCTTTTATCTCTTCTTGTTTTCGAAAAGGTTAAACTTTGCACACTTTTTGTCACATACGTGTATCGGCCATATCGCCCTTTTGCGTACCTCGGATCGAAATGCCGTATATGGACGAAAGTTAGGCTTTGTAGCAATGAACATTCGTGCAGAACATTGCTTTCCGCTAGCTCGCAAGGAAAAGTGAGTTTTTGGGCAAAAGGCAGTTTACCATGCATATTTACCTCGCCTTTTGCTCACCATGCATATAAACCTTGCCTTTTGCCCAAATCCCCGAAGGTCGTCTCCGCGTTACCAGTTAGCGCTTCCAAGTGTTCGGATCAAAGTTCCAACATGATAAGTACTTGCCAAAACGGTGCTTGCCATGCCGTTAAGGGAATTACACTTGGTGGCGCATTTTGTGCACACTTTTTGTCACATACGTGTATCGGCCATATCGCCCTTTTGCGTACCTCGGATCGAAATGCCGTATATGGACGAAAGATAGACCTCGTAGCGATAAACATTCGTGCCGAACATTGCTTTCCGCTAGCTCGTACGAAAAAGTGAGTTTTTGGGCAAAAGGCAGTTTACCATGCATATTTACCTCGCCTTTTGCTCACCATGCATATTAACCTTGCCTTTCCTCCTTGCCCTCTGAACGGTGTGAGGGTGAGGAGGTGGGTTGGGGAGGAAGGGAGGTGGTCGTGGCTGGGGTCCTGCACTACCCACGGGGGGTACCTGGGCATCAGCTGGGCTCAAAACACCGTTACCACTATCCTTCCCTTAATCTTGGTCCGAAAAACTGCTTGTTGGGACAGAAATTTAAATTGTTCCCCATTGACAAAAATTTAATTTGTTCCCCATTGACGGAAATTGAAATTTTTGTGGGACTAATGTTGTTCACTCATTATTTCGTTAGTTTTACTTCGATTCACTTGCGGTTTTCAGCAAATTTTTTTTTTTATATTTTTCCGCGTCATTTGCAAACTCAAACGAGAGCAAAATCGTGAAAAACTTTCCTGAGAATTTTCCTACTTGTAAGGTACCTTGAGCTGTTTTGGTAATATTTGGGTGCATACCATGAATCACCGATAACTAAACTTTGCAGGCCAGCTACCGTCTTGACCCTGCGTATTTTTTTATTGGGCATATCACGCACGAATTATAAATGTTCTACGTCAACTTACTATGTCTTCTGCAACTTGCCGGTATTCTTGGTCAAAGTCCCATTTCATTAGTTTAAGGACGCATTTTGCTCTATGTTTCACTAATAGCTTCGCGCCTGGACTTGCTGATTTTTTGCTCACATTTTTCCTAAATTGTCCCATTCAAGACTATTCTAATTCTTTTCCTTTTTTGTCGCTCAGAAGCAAACCGTCCGAGTAATAATTCATGAAAGGTACCTAAGCTTGGTACACCAAGTGTACGCCAAGAACGATCATCAGGCCATATGACCAACTTGCAGCTCTCTGACCAGGTTGTCCCCTTGTAATAAGAGTTTCGTATACGCCCATCTAATTTAAAAATAGTTTTCGCTTAACAGCTATCTCATAGCACCTGGGCGGTATTCGTGGTTCAAGTGTGATTTTGGAAAGTGCCGGCCAAGGCGCATTTTGTGCACACTTTTTGTCACATACGTGTATCGGCCATATCGCCCTTTTGCGTACCTCGGATCGAAATGCCATGTATGGACGAAAGATAGGCCTTGTGGCGATAAACATTCGTGCCGAACATTGCTTTCCGCTAGCTCGTACGAAAAAGTGAGTTTTTGGTCAAAAGGCAGTTTACCATGCAAATTTACCTCGCCTTTTGCTCACCATGCATATTAACCTTGCCTTTTGCCCAAATCCCCGAATTTCGTCTCCACGTTGATAGTAAGCGCTTTCAAATGTTCGGATCAAAGTTTCAACATGATAAGTACTTGCCAAAACAGTGCTTGCCATGCCGTTAAGGGAATTACACTTGGTGGCGCATTTTGTGCACACTTTTTGTCCCAAACGTGTATCGGCCATATCGCCCTTTTGCGTACCTCGGATCGAAATGCCATGTATAGGCAAAAGATAGGCCTTGTAGAGATGAACATTCGTGCCGAACATTGCTTTCCGGTTGCTCGTACAGAAAAGTGAGTTTTTGGGCCAAAGACCGTTTACCATGCATATTTACCTCACCTTTTGCTTACCATGTATATTAACCTTGCCTTTTGGCCAAATCCCCGAATTTCGTCTCCGCGTTACCAGTTAGCGCTTCCAAGTGTTCGAGTCAAAGTTCCAACATGAGAAGTTCTTGCCAAAACTGTGCTTGCCATGCGGGTCCAGGAATTACACGCGGTGGCGCATTTTGTGCACACTTTTTGTCTCAAACGTGTATCGGCCATATCGCCCGTTTGCGTACCTCGGATCGAAATGCCGTATGCGGACAAAAGATAGGCCTCGTGGCGATAAACATTCGAGCCGAACATTGCTTTCCGCTAGCTCGTACGGAAAAGTGAGTTCTTGCGCAAAAGGCAGTTTACCATGCATATTTACCTCGCCTTTTGCTCACCATGCATATTTACAGTGGCGTCTTGTCCACCTGAGCAACCTGTGCACTGCACAGTCATGAATTTTTAAAATGAATCACAAAATTATTTGTTTAGTTATGGTATTGTAATTTCCACCCGCAACAGTTGCGTTAAAAATCTACTTAACGCTTTACAACGCTGCGCTGGGCACTTCTGCTGGTGCACCGCTGCTACAAACGAGCATCTTTAATCAAATAAGAACAGTTCTCTTAACCACAGTCTCATAATTCCATTCTCATTACGAACGGTGAAGAAGCGCTAGTTTTCTTATTAGCAAGCGTCAAAATCCAGCTGGAAAGTCGATTGGTTTTGTTAACGGGTGGGCACTTCTGCCAGTGCACTAGCCGATCGTATATGTACACATTAGTTCTCTCGTGCATGTGTTCGATGCGTCCATGTGAAATTGTCAATGTGAAGGTGCCTTTCCTGTGCACATAGCATTGTACTCAGGCCGGGCCCGAGGTGAGTCTGACTTGCCAAATAAGAATTTGATTCACAAATATTTTCTAACCGCGGATATATTTATCGAGTAGATATTGACGATCGTGAAGTGAATTTGAAAAAAAATAAAACTATGGATTTAAATCGAGGAAACAAACACGCAAATGTAGCCAACAATTTAAAGCTAATTAAAAATGTCTAAGCAGGCATGCTGGACTGGGTAATATTGCTGGTCAACTTCATTCGAAAGATTTTTCATGCAATTGTTCTATTTAGCGTGAAATTACCAGTCAATTTGTGCATCGACATCTAGCAGGACATCGTAGATGAGCTGTTAAATTCGTTTTTCAGGTCGATTCTTTTAGTAGCAATTAAAGATTGCAGAACTAAATAGACCATTCACGGTTTCTCAACCTATTCTTTCACTTAACATCCTGACCAAATTCGTCGTCGTGTGTCATGTCGTTCTGGTTCTAATAAACCACGTTATATGGTTTACCTAAGAAGGTATTACTTGTTTTGAAGGTGCACAACCATCTTATTTTCTCACGAGACGCCACTGCATATTAACCTTGCCTTTTGCTCAAACCCCCGAATATCGCCTCCGCGTTTAAAGTAAGCGCTTTTAAGTGTTCAGATCAAAGTTCCAACATGATAAGTACTTGCCAAACCAGTGCTTGCCATGCCGGTTCGGGAATTACACTTGGTGGCGCATTTTGTGCACACTTTTTGTCACATACGTGTATCGGCCATATCGCCCTTTTGCGTACCTCGGATCGAAATGCCGTATATGGACGAAAGATAGGCCTTGTGGAGATAAACATTCGTGCCGAACATTGCTTTCCACTGGCTCGTACGGAAAAGTGAGTTTTTGGGCAAAAGACAGTTTACCATGCATATTTACCTCGCCTTTTGCTCACCATGCATATTAACCTTGCCTTTCGCCCAAATCCCCAAATATCGTCTCCGCGTTACCAGTTAGCGCTTGTAAGTGTCCAAAGCAAAGTTCCAACATGATAAGTACTTGCCAAAACGGTGCTTGCCATGCCGGTCAGGGAATTACACGCGGTGGCGCATTTTGTGCACACTTTTTGTCACATACGTGTATCGGCCATATAGCCCTTTTGCGTAGCTCGGATCGAAATGCCATGTATGGACGAAAGTTAGGCCTTGTAGAGATGAACATTCGTGCCGAACATTGCTTTCCGCTAGCTCGTACGAAAAAGTGAGTTTTTGGGCAAGAGGCAGTTTACCATGCATATTTACCTCGCCTTTTGCTTACCATGCATATTAACCTTGCCTTTTGGCCAAATCCCCGAATATCGTCTCCGCGTTACCAGTTAGCGCTTCCAAGTGTTCGGAGCATAGTTTCAACATGATAAGTACTTGCCAAAACGGTGCTTGCCATGCCGGTCAGGGAATTTCACGCGGTGGCGCATTTTGTGCACACTTTTTGTCACATACGTGTATCGGCCATATCGCCCTGTTGCGTACCTCGTATCGAAATGCCGTATATGGACGAAAGATAGGCCTTGTAGAGATTAACATTCGTGCCGAACATTGCTTTCCGCTAGCTCGTACGAAAAAGTGAGTTTTTGGGCAAGAGGCAGTTTACCATGCATATTTACCTCGCCTTTTGCTCACCATGCATATTAACCTTGCCTTTTTGCCCAAATCCCCGAATATCGTCTCCGCGTTACCAGTAAGCGCTTTCAAGTGTTCGTATCAAAGTTCCAACATGATAAGTACTTGCCAAAACGGTGCTTGCCATGCCGGTCAGGGAATTACACGCGGTGGCGCATTTTGTGCACACTTTTTGTCACATACGTGTATCGGCCATATCGCCCTTTTGCGTAGCTCGGATCGAAATGCCGTATATGGACGAAAGATAGGCCTTGTGGAGATAAACATTCGTGCCGAACATTGCTTTCCACTGGCTCGTACGGAAAAGTGAGTTTTTGGGCAAGAGGCAGTTTACCATGAATATTTACCTCGCCTTTTGCTCACCATGCATATTAACCTTGCCTTTTGGCCAAATCCCCGAATATCGTCTCCGCGTTACCAGTTAGCGCTTCCAAGTGTTCGGAGCAAAGTTTCAAAATGATAAGTACTTGCCAAAACGGTGCTTGCCATGCCGGTCAGGGAATTTCACGCGGTGGCGCATTTTGTGCACACTTTTTGTCACAAACGTGTATCGGCCATATCGCCCGTTTGCGTACCTCGGATCGAAATGCCGTATATGGACGAAAGATAGGCCTTGTGGAGATAAACATTCGTGCCGAACATTGCTTTCCACTGGCTCGTACGGAAAAGTGAGTTTTTGGGCAAAAGACAGTTTACCATGCATATTTACCTCGCCTTTTGCTCACCATGCATATTAACCTTGCCTTTTGCCCAAATCCCCGAATATCGTCTCCGCATTACCAGTTAGCACTTATAAGTGCCCAAAGCAAAGTTCCAACATGATAAGTACTTGCCAAAACAGTGCTTGGCATGCCGTTAAGGAAATTACACTTGGTGGCGCATTTTGTGCACACTTTTTGTCACATACGTGAATCGGCCATATCGCCCTTTTGCGTACCTCGGATCGAAATGCCATGTATGGACGAAAGATAGGCCTCGTGGCGATAAACATTCGTGCCGAACATTGCTTTCCGCAAGCTCGTACGGAAAAGTGAGTTTTTGGGGAAAAGGCAGTTTACCATGCATATTTACCTCGCCTTTTGCTCACCATGCATATTAACCTTGCCTTTTGCCCAAATCCCCGAATATCGTCTCCGCATTACCAGTTAGCACTTATAAGTGCCCAAAGCAAAGTTCCAACATGATAAGTACTTGCCAAAACAGTGCTTGGCATGCCGTTAAGGAAATTACACTTGGTGGCGCATTTTGTGCACACTTTTTGTCACATACGTGTATCGGCCATATCGCCCTTTTGCGTACCTCGGATCGAAATGCCATGTATGCACGAAAGATAGGCCTCGTAGTGATAAACATTCGTGTCAAACATTGCTTTCCGCTAGCTCGTACGAAAAAGTGAGTTTTTTGGCAAAAGGCAGTTTACCATGCATATTTACCTTGCCTTTTGCTCACCATGCATATTAACCTTGCCTTTTGCCCAAATCCCCGAATATCGTCTCCGCGTTACCAGTTAGCACTTATAAGTGCCCAAAGCAAAGTTCCAACATGATAAGTACTTGCCAAAACGGTGCTTGCCATGCCGTTAAGGGAATTACACTTGGTGGCGCATTTTGTGCACACTTTTTGTCACATACGTGTATCGGCCATATCGCCCTTTTGCGTAGCTCGGATCGAAATGCCGTATATGGACGAAAGATAGGCCTTGTGGAGATAAACATTCGTGCCGAACATTGCTTTCCACTGGCTCGTACGGAAAAGTGAGTTTTTGGGCAAGAGGCAGTTTACCATGAATATTTACCTCGCCTTTTGCTCACCATGCATATTAACCTTGCCTTTTGGCCAAATCCCCGAATATCGTCTCCGCGTTACCAGTTAGCGCTTCCAAGTGTTCGGAGCAAAGTTTCAAAATGATAAGTACTTGCCAAAACGGTGCTTGCCATGCCGGTCAGGGAATTTCACGCGGTGGCGCATTTTGTGCACACTTTTTGTCACAAACGTGTATCGGCCATATCGCCCGTTTGCGTACCTCGGATCGAAATGCCGTATATGGACGAAAGATAGGCCTTGTGGAGATAAACATTCGTGCCGAACATTGCTTTCCGCTAGCTCGTACGGAAAAGTGAGTTTTTGGGCAAAAGACAGTTTACCATGCATATTTACCTCGCCTTTTGCTCACCATGCATATTAACCTTGCCTTTCGCCCAAATCCCCAAATATCGTCTCCGCGTTACCAGTTAGCGCTTGTAAGTGTCCAAAGCAAAGTTCCAACATGATAAGTACTTGCCAAAACAGTGCTTGCCATGCCGGTCCGGGAATTACACGCGGTGGCGCATTTTGTGCACACTTTTTGTCACATACGTGTATCGGCCATATCGCCCTTTTGCGTACCTCGGATCGAAATGCCATGTATGGACGAAAGATAGGCCTCGTAGCGATGAACATTCGTGTCCAGCATTGCTTTCCGCTAGCTCGTACGGAAAAGTGAGTTTTTGGGCAAAAGACAGTTTACCATGCATATTTACCACGCCTTTTGCTCACCATGCATATTAACCTTGCCTTTTGCCCAAATCCCCGAAAATCGTCTCCGCGTTACCAGTTAGCACTTCCAAGTGTTCGGATCAAAGTTCCAACATGATAAGTACTTGCCAAAACAGTGCTTGCCATGCCGGTCCGGGAATTACACTTGGTGGCGCATTTTGTGCACACTTTTTGTCACGTAGGTGTATCGGCCATATCGCCCTTTTGCGTACCTCCGATCGAAATGCCGTAAATGGGCGAAAGATAGTTCTGGTGGCGATAAACATTCGTGCTGAACATTGCTTTCCGCTAGCTCGTACGGAAAAGTGAGTTTTTGGTCAAAAGGCAGTTTACCATGCATATTTACCTCGCCTTTTGCTCACCATGCATATTAACCTTGCCTTTTGGCCAAATCCCCGAATATCGTCTCCGCGTTACCAGTTAGCGCTTGCAAGTGTCCAAAGCAAAGTTCCAACATGATAAGTACTTGCCAAAACAGTGCTTGCCATGCCGTTGATGGAATTTCACGCGGTGGCGCATTTTGTGCACACTTTTTGTCACATACCTGTATCGGCCAAATTGCCCTTTTGCGTACCTCGGATCGAAATGCCGTATATGGACGAAAGATAGGCCTTGTGGAGATAAACATTCGTGCCGAACATTGCTTTCCACTGGCTCGTACGGAAAAGTGAGTTTTTGGGCAAAAGACAGTTTACCATGCATATTTACCTCGCCTTTTGCTCACCATGCATATTAACCTTGCCTTTCGCCCAAATCCCCAAATATCGTCTCCGCGTTACCAGTTAGCGCTTGTAAGTGTCCAAAGCAAAGTTCCAACATGATAAGTACTTGCCAAAACAGTGCTTGCCATGCCGGTCCGGGAATTACACTTGGTGGCGCATTTTGTGCACACTTTTTGTCACGTAGGTGTATCGGCCATATCGCCCTTTTGCGTACCTCCGATCGAAATGCCGTAAATGGGCGAAAGATAGGCCTTGTGGAGATAAACATTCGTGCCGAACATTGCTTTCCGCTAGCTCGTACGGAAAAGTGAGTTTTTGGTCAAAAGGCAGTTTACCATGCATATTTACCTCGCCTTTTGCTCACCATGCATATTAACCTTGCCTTTTGCCCAAATCCCCGAGTATCGTCTCCGCATTACCAGTTAGCGCTTCCAAGTGTTCGGATCAAAGTTCCAACATGATAAGTACTTGCCAAAACGGTGCTTGCCATGCCGGTCCGGGAATTACACGCGGTGGCGCATTTTGTGCACACTTTTTGTCACATACGTGTATCGGCCATATTGCCCTTTTGCGTACCTCGGATCGAAATGCCATGTATGGACAAAAGATAGGCCTTGTGGCGATAAACATTCAAGCCGAACATTGCTTTCCGCTAGCTCGTACGGAAAAGTGAATTTTTGGGGAAAATGCAGTTTACCATGCATATTTACCTCGCCTTTTGCTCACCATGCATATTAACCTTGCCTTTTGGCCAAATCCCCTAATATCGTCTCCGCGTTACCAGTGAGCGCTTCCAAGTGTTCGGAGCAAAGTTCCAACATGATAAGTACTTGCCAAAACTGTGCTTGCCATGCCGTTAAGAGAATTACACGCGGTGGCGCATTTTGTGCACACTTTTTGTCACATACGTTTATCGGCCATATCGCCCTTTTGCGTACCTCGGATCGAATTGCCGTATATGGACAAAAGATAGGCCTTGTGGCGTTCAACATTCCTGCCGAACGTTGCTTTCCGCTAGCTCTTACGGAAAAGTGAGTTTTTGGGAAAACGGCAGTTTACCATGCATATTTACCTCGCCTTTTGCTCACCATGCATATTAACCTTGCCTTTTGCCCAAATCCCCTGATATCGTCTCCGCGTTACCAGTTAGCGCTTCCAAGTGTTCGGAGCAAAGTTCCAACATGATAAGTACTTGCCAAAACGGTGCTTGCCATGCCGGTCAGGGAATTACACTTGGTGGCGCATTTTGTGCACACTTTTTGTCACATACGTGTATCGGCCATATCGCCCTTTTGCATACCTCGGATCGAAATGCAATGTATGGACGAAAGATAGTCCTTGAGACGATAAACATTCGTGCGGAACATTGCTTTCCGCTAGCTCGTACGGAAAAGTGAGTTTTTGGGTAAACGGCAGTTTACCATGCATATTTACCTCGCCTTTTGCTCACCATGCATATTAACCTTGCCTTTTGGCCAAATCCCCGAATATCGTCTCCGCGTTACCAGTTAGCGCTTCCAAGTGTTCGGATCAAAGTTTCAACATGATAAGTACTTGCCAAAACGGTGCTTGCCATGCCGGTCAGGGAATTTCACGCGGTGGCGCATTTTGTGCACACTTTTTGTCACATAGGTGTATCGGCCATATTGCCCTTTTGCGTACCTCGGATCGAAATGCCATGTATGGACGAAAGATAGGCCTCGTGGCGATAAACATTCGTGCTCAACATTGCTTTCCGCTAGCTCGTACGGAAAAGTGAGTTTTTGGGCAAAAGGCAGTTTACCATGCATATTTACCTCGCCTTTTGCTTACCATGCATATTAACCTTGCCTTTTGGCCAAATCCCCGAATATCGTCTCCGCGTTACCAGTTAGCGCTTCCAAGTGTTCGGAGCAAAGTTCCAACATGATAAGTACTTGCCAAAACGGTGCTTGCCATGCCGGTCAGGGAATTTCACGCGGTGGCGCATTTTGTGCACACTTTTTGTCACATAGGTGTATCGGCCATATCGCCCTTTTGCATACCTCGGATCGAAATGCAATGTATGGACGAAAGATAGTCCTTGAGACGATAAACATTCGTGCGGAACATTGCTTTCCGCTAGCTCGTACGGAAAAGTGAGTTTTTGGGTAAACGGCAGTTTACCATGCATATTTACCTCGCCTTTTGCTCACCATGCATATTAACCTTGCCTTTTGGCCAAATCCCCGAATATCGTCTCCGCGTTACCAGTTAGCGCTTCCAAGTGTTCGGATCAAAGTTTCAACATGATAAGTACTTGCCAAAACGGTGCTTGCCATGCCGGTCAGGGAATTTCACGCGGTGGCGCATTTTGTGCACACTTTTTGTCACATAGGTGTATCGGCCATATTGCCCTTTTGCGTACCTCGGATCGAAATGCCATGTATGGACAAAAGATAGGCCTTGTGGCGATAAACATTCAAGCCGAACATTGCTTTCCGCTAGCTCGTACGGAAAAGTGAATTTTTGGGGAAAATGCAGTTTACCATGCATATTTACCTCGCCTTTTGCTCACCATGCATATTAACCTTGCCTTTTGCCCAAATCCCCTAATATCGTCTCCGCGTTACCAGTTAGCGCTTCCAAGTGTTCGGAGCAAAGTTCCAACATGATAAGTACTTGCCAAAACTGTGCTTACCATGCCGGTCCGGGAATTACACGCGGTGGCGCATTTTGTGCACACTTTTTGTCACACACGTGAATCGGCCATATCGCCCTTTTGCATACCTCGGATCGAAATGCAATGTATGGACGAAAGATAGTCCTTGAGACGATAAACATTCGTGCGGAACATTGCTTTCCGCTAGCTCGTACGGAAAAGTGAGTTTTTGGGTAAACGGCAGTTTACCATGCATATTTACCTCGCCTTTTGCTCACCATGCATATTAACCTTGCCTTTTGGCCAAATCCCCGAATATCGTCTCCGCGTTACCAGTTAGCGCTTCCAAGTGTTCGGATCAAAGTTTCAACATGATAAGTACTTGCCAAAACGGTGCTTGCCATGCCGTTAAGGGAATTACACGCCGTGGCGCATTTTGTGCACACTTTTTGTCACATACGTGTATCGGCCATATCGCCCTTTTGCGTACCTCGGATCGAAATGCCGTATATGAACGAAAGATAGGCCTCGTGGCGATAAACATTCGTGCCGAACATTGCTTTCCGCTAGCTCGTACGGAAAAGTGAGTTTTTGGGCAAAAGGCAGTTTACCGTGCATATTTACCTTGCATTTTGCTCACCATGCATATTAACCTTGCCTTTTGCCCAAATCCCCGAATATCGTCTCCGCGTTACCAGTTAGCGCTTCCAAGTGTTCGGATTGAAGTTCCAACATTGTAAGTACTTGCCAAAACGGTGCTTGCCATGCCGTTAAGGGAATTACACTTGGTGGCGCATTTTGTGCACACTTTTTGTCACATACGTGTATCGGCCATATCGCCCTTTTGCGTACCTCGGATCGAAATGTCATGTATGGACGAAAAATAGGCCTTGAGACGATTAACATTCAAGTCGAACATTACTTTCCGCTAGCTCGTACGGAAAAGTGAGTTTTTGGGCAAAAGGCAGTTTACCATGCATATTTACCTCGCCTTTTGCTCACCATGCATATTAACCTTGCCTTTTGCCCAAATCCCCGAATATCGTCTCCGCATTACCAGTTAGCACTTCCAAGTGCCCAAAGCAAAGTTCCAACATGATAAGTACTTGCCAAAACGGTGCTTGCCATGCCGTTAAGGGAATTACACTTGGTGGCGCATTTTGTGCACACTTTTTGTCACGTACGTGTATCGGCCATATCGCCCTTTTGCGTACCTCCGATCGAAATGCCGTATATGGATGAAAGATAGGCCATGTGGCGATAAACATTCGTGCCGAACATTGCTTTCCGCTAGCTCGTACGGAAAAGTGAGTTTTTGGGAAAAAGGCAGTTTACCATGCATATTTACCTCGCCTTTTGCTCACCATGCATATTAACCTTGCCTTTTGCCCAAATCCCCGAATATCGTCTCCGCGTTACCAGTTAGTGCTTCCAAGTGTTCGGATCAAAGTTCCAACATGATAAGTACTTGCCAAAACGGTGCTGGCCATGCCGTTAAGGGAATTACACGCGGTGGCGCATTTTGTGCACACTTTTTGTCACATACGTGTATCGGCCATATCGCCCTTTTGCGTACCTCGGATCGAAATGCCATGTAAGGACAAAAGATAGGCCTTGTGGCGATAAACATTTGCGCCCAACATAGCTTTCCGCTAGCACGTACGAAAAAGTGAGTTTTTGGGCAGAAGGCAGTTTACCATACATATTTACCTCGCCTTTTGCTCACCATGCATATTAACCTTGCCTTGTGCCCAAATCCCCGAATATCGTCTCCGCGTTCAAAGTTAGCACTTCCAAGTGTTCGGATCAAAGTTCCAACATGATAAGTACTTGCCAAAACGGTGCTTGCCATGCCGGTCCGGGAATTACACTTGGTGGCGCATTTTGTGCACACTTTTTGTCACATACGTTTATCGGCCATATCGCCCTTTTGCGTACCTCGGATCGAAATGCCGTATTTGAACAAAAGATAGGCCTTGTAGCGATAAACATTCGTGCCGAACATTGCTTTCCGCTAGCTCGTACGGAAAAGTGAGTTTTTGGGTATAAGGCAGTTTACCATGCATATTTACCTCGCCTTTTGCTCACCATGCATATTAACCTTGCCTTTTGGCCAAATCCCCGAATATCGTCTCCGCGTTACCAGTTAGCGCTTCCTAGTGTCCATAACAAAGTTCCAACATGAAAAGTACTTGCCAAAACGGTGCTTGCCATGCCGTTAAGGGAATTACACTTGGTGGCGCATTTTGTGCACACTTTTTGTCACATACGTGTATCGGCCATATCGCCCTTTTGCGTACCTCGGATCGAAATGCCATTTATTAACGAAAGATAGGCAATGTAGAGATAAACATTCGTGCTAAACATTGCTTTCCGCTAGCTCGTACGGAAAAGTGAGTTTTTCGGCAAAAGGCAGTTTACCATGCATATTTACCTCGCCTTTTGCTCACCATGCATATTAACCTTGCCTTTTGCCCAAATCCCCGAATATCGTCTCCCCGTTACCAGTTAGTGCTTCCAAGTGTTCGGATCAAAGTTCCAACATGATAAGTACTTGCCAAAACGGTGCTGGCCATGCCGTTAAGGGAATTACACGCGGTGGCGCATTTTGTGCACACTTTTTGTCACATACGTGTATCGGCCATATCGCCCTTTTGCGTACCTCGGATCGAAATGCCATGTAAGGACAAAAGATAGGCCTTGTGGCGATAAACATTTGCGCCCAACATAGCTTTCCGCTAGCACGTACGAAAAAGTGAGTTTTTGGGCAGAAGGCAGTTTACCATACATATTTACCTCGCCTTTTGCTCACCATGCATATTAACCTTGCCTTGTGCCCAAATCCCCGAATATCGTCTCCGCGTTCAAAGTTAGCACTTCCAAGTGTTCGGATCAAAGTTCCAACATGATAAGTACTTGCCAAAACGGTGCTTGCCATGCCGGTCCGGGAATTACACTTGGTGGCGCATTTTGTGCACACTTTTTATCACATACGTTTATCGGCCATATCGCCCTTTTGCGTACCTCGGATCGAAATGCCGTATTTGAACAAAAGATAGGCCTTGTAGCGATAAACATTCGTGCCGAACATTGCTTTCCGCTAGCTCGTACGGAAAAGTGAGTTTTTGGGTATAAGGCAGTTTACCATGCATATTTACCTCGCCTTTTGCTCACCATGCATATTAACCTTGCCTTTTGGCCAAATCCCCGAATATCGTCTCCGCGTTACCAGTTAGCGCTTCCAAGTGTACGAAGCAAAGTTCCAACATGAGAAGTAATTGCCAAAACGGTGCTTGCCATGCCGTTTAGGGTATTACACGCGGTGGCGCATTTTGTGCACACTTTTTGTCACATACGTGTATCGGCCATATCGCTCTTTTGCGTAACTCGTATCGAAATGCCGAGAAAAGACGAAAGATAGGCCTTGTTGCGATAAACATTCGTGCCGAACATTGCTTTCCGCTAGCTCGTACGGAAAAGTGAGATTTAGGGCAAAAGGCAGTTTACCATGCATATTTACCTTGCCTTTTGCTCACCATGCATATTAACCTTGCCTTTCAGCCAGTAAACGAAGCAGAACATGAGGTGGAAATGGAAGCGACCTAGTTTTACCAACGGCTTATTTTTCTCCGAATTTAAGTAGGCTAACGTATGCGCAAAGCACTCCACAACCGGTATGCTACAGTACCGAACCAGTTTCTCCTGGAAGGTCAATGCCACCAAAGTGGTAACAGCGGCGCGCAAATCATACTAACGGTTTTTTTTTCCAAATTAAGTACTTGGGAGTGATTTTCAAGCATCTCTAAAGCACGTTTTTGGTATTTCCAAGTACTTGGAAGTGATTTTCAAGCATCTCCAAAGTACATTTTCGGTGTTTCCAAGTACTTGGGAGTGATTTTCAAGCCAATGGGAGTCAATGGGGGCAAAATGCAGTTTACCATGCATATTAACCTCGCCTTTTGCTCACCATGCATATAAACCTTGCCGTTCCCCCTTGCCCACTCAACGGTGCGAGGGTGAGGGGGTGGGTTGGGGAGGAAGGGAGGTGGTCGTGGCTGGGGTCTTGCACTACCCACTGGGGGTACCTGGGCACCAGCTGGGCTCAAAACACCGTTACCACCAACGTTCCCTTAATCTTGGGCCGAAAAACTGCTTGTTGGGACAGAACTTTTATTTTATCCCCATTGACAGAAATTTAATTATATCCCCATTGACAGAAAAATTAATTTTTCTGGTACTAAAGTTTTTCACTCATTGTTTCGTCGGTTTTGCTTCGATCCACTTGCGGTTTGCGCCAAAAATTTTGTTTTTTTTTTCCGCGTCTTTTGCAAACTCACAAGACCATAAAATCGTGAAAAACTTTTCCTAGAATTTTCCGAATGACTTTAGCTGTTTTGACCGCACTTTGGTGCATACCATGAATCACCGATAACTCCACTTTGGAGGCAAGCAACCGCCTTGGCCCCAATTACCTTTTTGTTTATTATGCCACGACAAACCTTAAAATATTCACTTCTAGGTTTCTGTCTCATACTGCCTCGATGGTATTCTCGGTCCAAGCGCCATTTCCAGCGACTTGGTACCCAAGCTCCTCCAACTTTGCCTAATAGCTTCGCACAGCTACATGCCAATATTTTATTACCATTTTTACTAATCAGTACCTCTCAAGACCTTTTAAAATAAATGCCCCACTAATCGCTCAGTGCCATGCAGGCTGAGCAATAATTCATGAAAGGTACCTCACCTTGATACAAAAGTGGTCGATCCAAACCATCATTCAACCATATGACCGACTTGCAGACCTCTGACCGGGTTGTCCCCAAGTAATAAAAGATACGTCTCCGCCCGCCCAACTTTAAAATATTCTACGATAAGCCGCTATCTTATACCACCTGGCCGCTATTCGTGATTCAAGGGTGATTTTGGTCACGTGTCGGGATAGGCGCATTTTGTGCACTTTTTTTGTCACATACGTGTATCGGCCATATCGCCCTTTTGCGTACCTCAGATCGAAGTGCCGTATATGGACGAAAGATAGGCCTTTTTGCGGTAAACATTCGTGTCGAACATTGCTTTCCGCTAGCTCGTACGGAAAAGTGAGTTTTTGGGCAAAAGGCAGTTTACCATGCATATTATCCTCGCCTTTTGCTCACCATGCATATTAACCTTGCCTTTTGGCCAAATCCCCGAATATCGTCTCCGCGTTACCAGTTAGCGCTTCCAAGTGTTCGGATCAAAGTTCCAACATGATAAGTACTTGCCAAAACGGTGCTTGCCATGCCGGTCTAGGAATTACACTTGGTGGCGCATTTTGTGCACACTTTTTGTCACATACGTGTATCGGCCATATCGCCCTTTTGCGTACCTTGGATCGAAATGCCATGTATGAACGAAAGATAGGCCTCGTGGCGATGAACATTCATGCCGAACATTGCTTTCCGCTAGCTCGTACGGAAAAGTGAGTTTTTGGGCAAAAGGCAGTCTACCATGCATATTTACCTCGCATTTTGCTCACCATGCATATTAACCTTGCCTTTTGCCCAAATCCCCGAATATCATCTCCGCGTTACCAGTTAGCGCTTCCAAGTGTTCAGATCAAAGTTTCAACATGATAAGTACTTGCCAAAACGGTGCTTGCCATGCCGTTAAGGGAATTACACGCCGTGGCGCATTTTGTGCACACTTTTTGTCACATACGTGTATCGGCCATATCGCCCTTTTGCGTACCTCGAATCGAAATGCCGTAAATGGACGAAAGATAGGCCATGTGGCGATAAACATTCGTGCCGAACATTGCTTTCCGCTAGCTCGTACGGAAAAGTGAGTTTTTGGGCAAAAGGCAGTTTACCATGCATATTATCCTCGCCTTTTGCTCACCATGCATATTAACCTTGCCTTTTGGCCAAATCCCCGAATATCGTCTCCGCGTTACCAGTTAGCGCTTCCAGATGTCCCAAGCAAAGTTCCAACATGATAAGTACTTGCCAAAACGGTGCTTGCCATGCCGGTCTAGGAATTACACTTGGTGGCGCATTTTGTGCACACTTTTTGTCACATACGTGTATCGGCCATATCGCCCTTTTGCGTACCTTGGATCGAAATGCCATGTATGGACGAAAGATAGGCCTTGTGGCGATTAACATTCGTGCCTAACATTGCTTTCCGCTAGCTCGTACGGAAAAGTGAGTTCTAGGGCAAAAGGCAGTTTACCATGCATATTTACCTCGCCTTTTGCTCACCATGCATATTAACCTTGCCTTTTGCCCAAATCCCCGAATTTCGTCTCCGCGTTACCAGTTAGCGCTTCCAAGTGTCCAAAGCAAATTTCCAACATGATAAGTACTTGCCAAAACGGTGCTTGCCATGCCGGTCAGGGAATTTCACGCGGTGGCGCATTTTGTGCACACTTTTTGTCACATACGTGTATCGGCCATATCGCCCTTTTGCGTACCTCGAATCGAAATGCCGTATATGGACGAAAGATAGGCCTTCAGGCGAGAAACATTCGTGCCGAACATTGCTTTCCGCTATCTCGTACGGAAAAGTGACTTTTTGGGCAAAAGGCAGTTTACCATGCATATTTACCTCGCCTTTTGCTCACCATGCATATAAACCTTGCCTTTTGCCCAAATCCCCGAAGGTCGTCTCCGCGTTACCAGTTAGCGCTTCCAAGTGTTCGGATCAAAGTTCCAACATGATAAGTACTTGCCAAAACGGTGCTTGCCATGCCGTTAAGGGAATTACACTTGGTGGCGCATTTTGTTCACACTTTTTGTCACATACGTGTATCGGCCATATCGCCCTTTTGCGTACCTTGGATCGAAATGCCATGTATGGACGAAAGATAGGCCTTGTGGCGATTAACATTCGTGCCTAACATTGCTTTCCGCTAGCTCGTACGGAAAAGTGAGTTCTAGGGCAAAAGGCAGTTTACCATGCATATTTACCTCGCCTTTTGCTCACCATGCATATTAACCTTGCCTTTTGCCCAAATCCCCGAATTTCGTCTCCGCGTTACCAGTTAGCGCTTCCAAGTGTCCAAAGCAAATTTCCAACATGATAAGTACTTGCCAAAACGGTGCTTGCCATGCCGGTCAGGGAATTTCACGCGGTGGCGCATTTTGTGCACACTTTTTGTCACATACGTGTATCGGCCATATCGCCCTTTTGCGTACCTCGAATCGAAATGCCGTATATGGACGAAAGATAGGCCTTCAGGCGAGAAACATTCGTGCTGAACATTGCTTTCCGCTATCTCGTACGGAAAAGTGACTTTTTGGGCAAAAGGCAGTTTACCATGCATATTAACCTTGCCTTTTGCCCAAATGCCTGAATATCGTCTCCGCGTTACCAGTTAGCGCTTCCAAGTGTCCAAAGCAAATTTCCAACATAATAAGTACTTGCCAAAACGGTGCTTGCCATGCCGTTAAGGGAATTACACGCCATGGCGCATTTTGTGCACACTTTTTGTCACATACGTGTATCGGCCATATCGCCCTTTTGCGTACCTCGGATCGAAATGCCATGTATGAACGAAAGATAGTCCTCGTGGCGATAAACATTTGTGTCGAACATTGCTTTCCGCTAGCTCGTACGGAAAAGTGAGTTCTTGGGCAAAAGGCAGTTTACCATGCAAATTTACCTCGCCTTTTGCTCACCATGCATATTAACCTTGCCTTTTGCCCAAATCCCCGAATATCGTCTCCGCGTTACGAGTTAGCGCTTCCAAGTGTTCAGAGCAAAGTTCCAACATGTTAAGTACTTGCCAAAACGGTGCTTGCCATGCCGTTAAGGGAATTACACTTGGTGGCGCATTTTGTGCACACTTTTTGTCACAAACGTGTATCGGCCATATCGCCCTTTTGCGTACCTCGAATCGAAATGCCATGTATATACGAAAGATAGTCCTCGTGGCGATAAACATTTGTGTCGAACATTGCTTTCCGCTAGCTCGTACGGAAAAGTGAGTTCTTGGGCAAAAGGCAGTTTACCATGCATATTTACCTCGCCTTTTGCTCACCATGCATATTAACCTTGCCTTTTGGCCAAATCCCCGAATATCGTCTCAGCGTTACCAGTTAGCGCTTCCAAGTGTTCAAAGCAAAGTTCCAACATGATAAGTACTTGCCAAAACGGTGCTTGCCATGCCGGTCCGGGAATTACACTTGGTGGCGCATTTTGTGCACACTTTTTCTCACATGCGTGTATCGGCCATATCGCCCTTTTGCGTACCTCGAATCGAAA
Source organism: Anopheles coustani (assembly GCF_943734705.1). Classification (NCBI taxonomy): domain Eukaryota; kingdom Metazoa; phylum Arthropoda; class Insecta; order Diptera; family Culicidae; genus Anopheles; species Anopheles coustani. Next base: position 27,210 of record NW_026525391.1, read on the forward strand.
TGCCGTATATGGACGAAAGATAGCCCACGTGGCGATAAACATTCGTGCAGAACATTGCTTTCGGCTAGCTCGTACGGAAAAGTGAGTTTTTGGGCAAAAGGCAGTTTACCATGCATATATACCTCGCCTTTTGCTCACCATGCATATTAACCTTGCCTTTTGGCCGAATCCTCGAATATCGTCTCCGCGTTACCAGTCAGCGCTTCCAAGTGTTCGGATCAAAGTTCCAACATGATAAGTTCTTGCCAAAACAGTGCTTGCCATGCCGTTAAGGGAATTACACTTGGTGGCGCATTTTCGCGCCAAACCAGTCCACGTTTTCTTATTTTTAAGGATCTCAACGATCAGGTGATGCGGACGTATCGTCTTTAATCAGCTTTAGTCCAACATTTCTAAAATCATTTGAAAAAAAAAACGATTATGAGAATTGCATATGGTATTTTAATCGAATTTGATAATGGAAAAAAAACAGAAAAAACCTATTTACAAACCTTTTGAGCAACAAAGACTACAAGTCAATTTTCCACTTGGCCTTCAGCTGCACGTATCTTAGATATACCTTTGCTTTCTGCTTTGGAAGCATACTCAAAAATTTTTTAAGGTCGGCGAAATATTGTTTCTGCATGTCTTTTCTGTTTCTTGCGATGATTTGCTTTGAGGCATTCGAAAGCTTTTTAAATGACTCCCGCAGACTGCTTGCTTTCCCAGTGTAAATGAATCGTGCAAAAAACTCAAGCGATGTTCTGTGAAATACAATTTGGGAATGATTTGGTTTTGTACTTGACGACATATAAAAGTACACGTTGTTGTGGCATTCTTACCTTGGTGGAAGGGTGGGTTCCCGCAGCCTACCGCTGTTTGGAGTTTTTTTTCCTTTAAACGTCACGCCAGGCCTATTACGAATGAGTTAGTTAAAAGAAGTAGTGTTTAAAAAATATACATCAGCATCTGGACCAAACAACTTCTCTTACCGTTCCTTGCCACTCCTTTCGTGAATAAGTGTTTCTTTCAAAAGGCGTATGTATTCATTTCTTGCATGATCAGATAGGCTTTCAATATATTGTGGCGCCTCCTGCAGGAAAAGTTCTTGCGCGTTATTCTTCACTGTTTCAATGATGCTCTTTAGTCGTCTTGACAGCCCCTCGAAGGTTTTTGTGCACTCCATCGGATCACCAAAATAGAGAAACTGGTTATAAAATTGAAGCAAATTGCTGTTGGAAATAGGCAGAAATAGTTTAGTATTGTGTAACGGACCATTTTCGACGCAAAAACGTTTTTTCAAAAAATACCTTGGTGGTGGCTCAAGAAAATGTGATGAATATAGCATCTGTGCCGGACTGGTAACCCTTAAAATATAAAAAAAAAATATGTTTGTCAATCTAAGCAATGAAACATTCAAAACATAGTTGCACACCAGCGTGCTAAAGAACTGTTCAATGTTTTTACTGAACGCCTTCATTGTACAAAACATTTCTATCTTTAGCGAACCAATGTTGCTTTGCATGCGAAAACACATCGCAATGAAAGCTTCAATTTATTAAAACGAAAAACTTACGTTTCTGCTTGCCTGTCAGATGATGCAGCAGAATGGACATCGCTGCTGATTGCACAGCGCATTGACTGCACGTAGTGTGTCAGCATTTGCTGGTGGCGAGGCTTTTTTTCTGACGGGAGCAAGTCGATGTAGTCAGCCATTTTTGTTACAAACGCTGCTTGTTTTTTGCTAAGCTCGTTTTGCAGCGCTTGTTTCTGTGCGACAGTCAATTCCTTAAACTTCTTAATGGCTGCCTTGCGCCACGCAACCGCCGGAATGGATTCACTTTTATTAGAATACTTGTGCATAAAATATTCGCTCAGTTGAAGCGGCACGTATTTTGGCTTCTCAGCATTTTTGTTATCCATGTTTTGCGTCGTCGTACTGAAAAAAAAACAAAACAATTAGATAACAAAACAAAAACCATCGTTTTAAATATAAACAGTTATTAAAGCATCTTTCAACGCTGCTCGATATAGCAGGCCAATTCTAAATTTTTTCCTGTCCCAGATAGACCCTTGACTAAGGCCTGGGGGGGAAATAGGTGGGGCTTGGGTTTGAGCGGGAGTGTAGGGTGTGTTCTGGTAAAACCAGAGTGGTCACTTGCCCGGAACCGAGGCTCAAACCAGTTTTCCCCTAACTTTCATGTTGTTTCCTGCACTTGCTCGAAACTTTCGAGCAGTCTCGAGCAGTCACTGTGCTGGTTGGGCGTGTCGGTCCGGAAATACCCATGGTGTTAAATATTTTTTTTTTTGTCAAAATTCTAGTTTAAAGTAAATTCTTCTGTGGTTTTCACTGCACAATCCTTTACAACACATCATTGAGCACTTAAAAAAAAAATTATCAACTTTGCTTGACCACATGACATGTTTTTAATGTTTTTCAACTAGTGTCACCCGATGTGCCGATTTTGAATCAATATCCGATTCGGCAAATCTTTACCGTTTTGGAAGCGATTTTTACTAAAACTTCACTCACTTTTCTGGAATCACTTGAGTTTTTCACTTTCTTCACTTTTCACGTTTCTCACTTTTAAAGTCGTCCGTACTGCTCGGAGGTCGGAAGCAAAAGAGAATCTACCTCGTGGTCGATTCTGACAGATGTCATTTTTCATGGTGCTTAAGACTTAAGGTAGGATTTCCATAAGATACTTGAACTAGAGGTAAAAACATGATCAAGGTGTGTAGGAACGTCTGGACTATTCGGTTATCAAACCGGCCCTGCTGGCAAATCAAGCACTCGAATCTCGCCCTCCTGTCCACCGGAGTACTCGAATTTTTCGAGCAAAGTCGAGCAAGCACGGAAAGTGTAGGAAAGATGGTTTTAAATGTCGGTGGTGCACGAGTTACCAATGTTGGTGTGGCCAAACATACCCCATCCACCCCGTACCCCCACATCATACCGCCCGGCACCCATGACAACTTTGAAGGTTGTTCGGAGCACTTTTTACGTAATTCCAACCAAACCAAAACAATTTTAAAGGTGGTTCGAAGCACTTTTTACGTAATTCCAACCCAACTAAAACAACTTTGAAGGTGGTTCGAAGCACTTTCTACGTATTCCCGACGACACCAATACAACTTTGAAGGTGGTTCGGAACACCTTTTATAAATACCCGACCACATCAAAACAACTTCCTAGGTGGATCAAAGCACTTTCTACGTATTTCTTACCACACCAAAACAATTTTGAAGGTGGTTCGGAGCACTTTTTACGTATTCCCAACCACATTAAAGCAACGTTGAAGGTGGTTCGGAGCTTTTTTTTTAATTCTCGTTCACATCAAAACAACTTCCTAGGTGGTTCGAAGCACCTTTTACGTAATTCCAACAAAACTAAAACAACTTTGAAGGTTGTTTGGAGCACTTTTAACGTATTCTCAACCACACCAAAACAACTTCCAAGGTGGTTCGAAGCACTTTTTACGTATTCCCAACCACACCAAAGCAACGTTGAAGGTGGTTCGGAGCACTTTTTACGTATTCCCAACCACACCAAAGCAAATTCCAAGGTGGTTCGGAGCACTTTTTATGTATTCCCAACCACACCAAAGCAACTTTGAAGCATTTTTCACGTACTAACAACCAAACTAAAACAACTTTGGAGATGGTTCGAAGCACTTTTTACGTAATTCCAACCAAACTAAAACAACTTTTGATATGGTTCGAAGCACTTTTTACGTAATTCCAACAAAACGAAACAACTTTGGAGATGGTACGAAGCACTTTTTCCGTAATTCCAACAAAACTAAAACAACTTTGGAGATGGTTCGAAGCATTTTTGACGTTATTCCAACCAAACCAAAACAACTTTGGAGATAAAGGTCCCGTGCTTGGTACGTTCCGAAAAAAATCTATTTTGGAAAGTAGACCAGTAAGCGTTTCGAAGCATAGCGTATCTTTTCGGTATCCAGAATACAAAGTTAAACCACCCCCGTGCGTGATGATCGGATAAATACAGCCGGAACGGTGGGTATGGGTGACGTACCGCGGATTGAGTTCATGGGTACGGGAAATTATCCCGCGGAGTAAGTTCGTTGGAGCAGTGCGGTAAGATGTGGGTGGTAAAGGGTGGTTGGTGGGGTATGTTCGGGCGCACCAACGTTGGTCCCTTTTGCACCACCGACACTTAAAACCATCTTTCCTACACTTTTCGTGCTTTCTCGATTTTGCTCGAAAAATTCGAGTACTTCGGTTGACAGCGGGGCTAGATTCGAGTAGTTGATTTGCCAGCGGGGCCGATTGGACTACCGAACATTCCAGACGTCGAAAAGTTTTTTGCTAAAATCTTCGTCAGTTTTCCCCCAATTGTTCTGCGGTTTTTACTTAAAATTTTAAAATAATTTTGCGCGTCTATTGGTGTTTGGATCGACTGTGAACTCGAAAATTTTTTGCGACCATTTTTTCCCGAACCACGTGTCCAAACACCAGTTTTTTGCTTCTCTTTCGCTCAAATCCCATCCGATCGAACTGCGGTTTGCGGCGTTCATTTCAAAATAATTTTACGCGTCTTTTTATATGCATTTTGTTGAGTTGTTCAAAAAAATATGTTTTCATGAAAATAATGGGTTAGCACCTGAGACTACGCCCCGTGACGCCAAATGTGCCGCACAGGGTTTTCACTTTTTTTTAGAGTTCATAAAATGCGCATAAAGTATTGACAAAATGGTGATAGAAAAACCTGCTAACGTTTCGCTTTTGCTTAGCTAGTTAAACCATTTCTCCACATTCAAGCGCGATCTATTCCGTTGGTGTTAGTAAACGAAGCATTAAAAGAGGGGGATATGGCCGGGACCTAGTTTAACCAACGGTTTATTTTTCTCCGAATTTAAGTAGGCTAAAGTATTCGCCAAGCACACCGCAACCGGCATGCTACCGTACCGAATCAGTTTTTCATGGACGGTCAAAGCACCCAATGTGTTAACGGCGTCGGGCAAATCATACTAACGGTTCTTTTTCCGCCGAATTCCAGCCACGCGACGTGTGCACCGAGCGATCCTGACCTTGAAAGAACCAATTCGATAATTCAAGGTCAGTCTGCTTAGTTCGTTCGTCGCTTCTGCACTCATACTCTGAGGACAACATTTTTTTCCCATGAACTTAACTCGGTCATATGGGTCGTTGACCGTTCGTGGCGCAAACTTGGCCATATGGCGAAGTAAATATGCATGGTTAACTGCCGTATACCCAAGAACTCACTTTTCCGTACGAGCTAGTGGAAAGCAATGTTCGGCACGAATGTTTATCGCCACTAGGCCTACCTTTCGTTCATATACGGCATTTCGATCCGAGGTACGCAAAAGGGCGATATGGCCGATAAACGTATGTGACAAAAAGTGTGCACAAAATGCGCCACCAAGTGTTATTCCCTTAACGGCATGGCAGGCACTGTTTTGGCAAGTACTTATCATGTTGGAACTTTGATTCGAACACTTGGAAGCGCTAACTGGTAACGCGGAGACGATATTCGGGGATTTGGGCAAAAGGCAAGGTTAATATGCATGGTGAGCAAAAGGCGAGGTAAATATGCAAGGTAAACTGCCTTTTGCCCAAAAACTCACTTTTTCGTACGAGCTAGCGGAAAGCAATGTTCGAAACGAATGTTTATCGCCACGCGGCCTATCTTTTGTCCGTACATGGCCTTTCGATCCGAGGTACGCAAAAGGGTGATATGGCCGATACACGTATGTGACAAAAAGTGTGCACAAAATGCGCCATCAAGTGTAATTCCCTTAACGGCATGGCAAGCACTGTTTTGGCAAGTTCTTATCATGTTGGAACTTTGATCCGAACACTTGGAAGCGCTAACTGGTAACGCGGAGACGATTTTCGGGGATTTGGGCAAAAGGCAAGGTTAATATGCATGGTGAGCAAAAGGCGAGGTAAATATGCAAGGTAAACTGCCTTTTGCCTAAAAACTCACTTTTCCGTACGAGCTAGCGGAAAGCAACGTTTCGCACGAATGTTTATCGCCACAAGACCTATCTTTCGTCCATACATGGCATTTCGATCCGGGGTACGCAAAAGGGCGATATGGCCGATACACGTATGTGACAAAAAGTGTGCACAAAATGCGCCATCAAGTGTAATTCCCTTAACGGCATGGCAAGCACTGTTTTGGCAAGTTCTTATCATGTTGGAACTTTGATCCGAACACTTGGAAGCGCTAACTGGTAACGCGGAGACGATTTTCGGGGATTTGGGCAAAAGGCAAGGTTAATATGCATGGTGAGCAAAAGGCGAGGTAAATATGCATGGTAAACTGCCTTTTGCCTAAAACTCACTTTTTCGTACGAGCTAGCGGAAAGCAATGTTCGACACGAATGTTTATCACTACGAGGCCTATCTTTCGTCCATACATGGCATTTCGATCCGAGGTACGCAAAAGGGCGATATGGCCGATACACGTATGTGACAAAAAATGTGCACAAAATGCGCCACCAAGTGTAATTTCCTTAACGGCATGGCAAGCACCGTTTTGGCAAGTACTTATCATGTTGGAACTTTGCTTTGGACAGTTGCAAGCGCTTACTGGTAACGCGGAGACGATATTCGGGGATTTGGGCAAAAGGTAGGGTTAATTTGCATGGTGAGCAAAAGGCAAGCTAAATATGCATGGTAAACTGTCTTTTCCCCAAGAACTCACTTTTCCGTACAAGCTAGCGGAAAGCAATGTTCCACACGAATGTTTATCGCTATGAGGCCTATCTTTTGTCTATATACGGCATTTCGATCCGAGGTACGCAAAAGGGCGATATGGCCGATACACGTATGTGACAAAAAGTGTGCACAAAATGCGCCACCGCGTGAAATTCCTTTAACGGCATGGCAAGCACCGTTTTGGCAAGTACTTATCATGTTGGAACTTTGACCCGAACACTCGGAAGCGCTAACTGGTAACGCTGAGACGATATTCGGGGATTTGGCCAAAAGGCAAGGTTAATATGCATGGTGAGCAAAAGGCGAGGTAAATATGCATGGTAAACTGCCTTTTACCCAAAAACTAACTTTTACGTACGAGCTAGCAGAAAGCAATGTTCCGCACGAATGTTTATCGCCTTTAGGCCTATCTTTCGTACATACACGGCATTTCGATCCGAGGTACGCAAAAGGGCGATATGGCCGATACACGTATGTGACAAAAAGTGTGCACAAAATGCGCCACCAAGTGTAATTCCCTTAACGGCATGGCAAGCACTGTTTTGGCAAGTACTTATCATGTTGGAACTTTGCTTCGAACACTTGGAAGCGCTAACTGGTAACACGGAGACGATATTCGGGGATTTGGCCAAAAGGCAAGGTTAATATGCATGGTGAGCAAAAGGCGAGGTAAATATGCATGGTAAACTGCCTTTTGCCCAAAAACTCACTTTTCCGTACGAGCTAGCGGAAAGCAATGTTTTGCACGAATGTGCATCGCCTTGAGGCCTATCTTTCGTCCATATACGGCATTTCGATCCGAGGTACGCAAAAGGGCGATATGGCCGATACACGTATGTGACAAAAACTGTGCACAAAATGCGCCACCAAGTGTAACTCCCTTAACGGCATGGCAAGCACTGTTTTGGCAAGTACTTACCATGAAGGAACTTTGATTCGAACACTTGGAAGCGCTAACTGGTAACGCGGAGACGATATTAGGGGATTTGGGCAAAAGGCAAGGTTAATATGCATGGTGAGCAAAAGGCAAGGTTAATATGCATGGTAAACTGCCTTTTGCCCAAAAACTCACTTTTGCGTACGAGCTAGCGGAAAGCAATGTTCGGCACGAATGTTTATCGCCACGAGGCCTATCTTTCGTTCCAATACGGCATTTCGATCCGAGGTACGCAAAAGGCCGATATGGCCGATACACGTATGTGACAAAAAGTGTGCACAAAATGCGCCACCGCGAGTAATTCCCTTAGCGGCATGGCAAGCACTGTTTTGGCAAGTACTTATCATGTTGGAACTTTGATCCGAACACTTGGAAGCGCTAATTGGTAACGCGGAGACGATATACGGGGATTAAGCCAAAAGGCAAGGTTAATATGCATGGTGAGCAAAAGGCGAGGTAAATATGCATGGTAAACTGCTTGCATGCATGGTGGTGGTGGGGGAGGGGGGGGGGGCTGGGAGGTTGGTGTGGGAAGGGGTGGAAGTGTGGAGGTCGTGGATGGGGTCCTGCACTACACACGGGGTGTACCTGGGCATCAGCTGGGCTCAAAACACCATTACCACCAACGTTCTCTTAATCTTGGACGGAAAAACTGCTTGTTGGGACAGAAATTTAATATGCTCCCCATTGACAGAAATTTAATTTGTTCCCCATTGACAGAAATTTAAATTTTAGTGGTACTAAAGTTTTTCACTCATTGTTTCTCTAGTTTTGCTTCGATCCACTTGCGGTTTTTGCCAAAGATTTTATTTTATTTTTCCGCGTCATTTGCAAACTCAAACGACCACATAATCGTGGAAAACTTTTCCGAGAATTTTCCTACTTGTAAGGTACCTTGAGCTGTTTTGGCCATAATTAGGTGCAAACAATGAATCACCGATAACTCAACTTTGAAGGCCAGCCACCGCCTTGACCCCAATTACCTTTTTTGTTTATTATGCCACGACAAACCTAAAAATATTCACTTCTAGGTTTCTATCTCATACCGCCTCGATGGTATTCTCGGTCCAAGCGCCATTTCCAGCGACTTGGTACCCAAGTTCCTCCATATTTGCCTAATAGCTTCGCACAGCTACATGCCAATATTTTATTACCATTTTTACTAATCAGTACCTCTCAAGACCTTTTAAAATAAATGCCCCACTAATCGCTCAGTGCCATACAGGCTGAGCAATAATTCATGAAAGGTACCTCACCTTGATACAAAAGTGGTCGGTCCAAACCATCAATCTACCATATAACCGACTTGCAGCCCTCTGACCGGGTTGTCCCCGTAGTAATAAAAGATGCGTCTCCGCCCGCCCACCTTTAAAATACTCTACGGTAAGCCGCTTTCTTATACCAACTGGCCGCTATTCGCGATTCAAGGGTGATTTTGGTCACGTGTCGGGATAGGCGCATTTTGTGCACTTTTTTTGTCACATACGTGTATCGGCCATATCGCCCTTTTGCGTACCTCGGATCGAAATGCCATAGAAAGACGAAAGATAGGCCTCGTTGCGATAAACATTCGTGTCCAACATTGCTTTCCGCTTGCTCGTACGGAAAAGTGAGTTTTTGGGTAAAGGCAGTTTACCATGCATATTTACCTCGCCGTTTGCTCACCATGCATATTAACCTTGCCTTTTGGCCAAATCCCAGAAATCGTCTCCGCGTTACTAGTAAGCGCTTCCAAGTGTTCGGATCAAAGTTCCAACATGATTAGTACTTGCCAAAACGGTGCTTGCCATGCCGGTCCGGGAATTACACTTGGTGGCGCATTTTGTGCACACTTTTTATCACATACGTTTATCGGCCATATCGCCCTTTTGCGTACCTCGGATCGAAATGCCGTATAATGACGAAAGATAGGCCTCGTGGCGATAAACATTCGTGCCAAACATTGCTTTTCGCTAGCTCGTACGGAAAAGTGAGTTTTTTGGTATACGGCAGTTTACCATGCATATTTACCTCGCCTTTTGCTTACCATGCATATTAACCTTGCCTTTTGGCCAAATCCCCGAATATCGTCTCCGCGTTACCAGTTAGCGCTTCCAAGTGTTAGCAGGAAAGTTCCAACATGATAAGTACTTGCCAAAACAGTGCTTGCCATGCCGTTGAGGGAATTTCACGCGGTGGCGCATTTTGTGCACACTTTTTGTCACATAAGTTTATCGGCTATATCGCCCTTTTGCGTACCTCGGATCGAAATGCCGAATATGAACGAAAGATAGGCCTCGTGACGATAAACATTCGTGCCAAACATTGCTTTCCGCTAGCTCGTACGGAAAAGTGAGTTTTTATGCAAAAGGCAGTTTACCATGCATATTTACCTCGCCTTTTGCTCACCATGCATATTAACCTTGCCTTTTGGCCAAATCCCCGAATTTCGTCTCCGCGTTACCAGTTAGCGCTTCCAAGTGTTCGGATCAAAGTTCCAACATGATAAGTACTTGCCAAAACGGTGCTTGCCATGCCGTTAAGGGAATTACACGCGGTGGCGCATTTTGTGCACACTTTTTGTCACATACGTTTATCGGCCATATCTCCCTTTTGCGTACCTCGGATCGAAATGCCATGTATGGACGAAAGATAGGCCTCGTAGCGATAAACATTCGTGCCGAACATTGCTTTCCGCTATCTCGTACGGAAAAGTGAGTTTTCGGGCAAAAGGCAGTTTACCATGCATATTTACCTCGCCTTTTGCTCACCATGCATATTAACCTTGCCTTTTTGGCCAAATCCCCGAATATCGTCTCCGCGTTACCAGTTAGCGCTTCCAAGTGTCCAAAGCAAAGTTCCAACATGATAAGTACTTGCCAAAACGGTGCTTGCCATGCCGTTAAGGGAATTACACGCGGTGGCGCATTTTGTGCACACTTTTTGTCACATACGTTTATCGGCCATATCTCCCTTTTGCGTACCTCGGATCGAAATGCCATGTATGGAAGAAAGATAGGCCTCAAGGCGATAAACATTCGTGCCGAACATTGCTTTCCGCTAGCTCGTACGGAAAAGTGAGTTCTAGGGCAAAAGGCAGTTTACCATGCATATTTACCTCGCCTTTTGCTCACCATGCATATTAACCTTGCCTTTTGCCCAAATCCCCGAATTTCGTCTCCGCGTTACCAGTTAGCGCTTCCAAGTGTCCAAAGCAAATTTCCAACATGATAAGTACTTGCCAAAACGGTGCTGGCCATGCTGTTAAGGGAATTACACTTGGTGGCGCATTTTGTGCACACTTTTTGTCACATACGTGTATCGGCCATATCGCCCTTTTGCGTACCTCGGATCGGAATGCCGTACAGGGACGAAAGATAGGCCTTGTAGCGGTCAACATTCGTGCGCAACATTGCTTTCCGCTAGCTCGTACGGAAAAGTGAGTTTTTGGGCAAAAGGCAGTTTACCATGCATATTTACCTCGCCTTTTGCTCATCATGCATATTAACCTTGCCTTTTGGCCAAATCCCCGAATATCGTCTCCGCGTTACCAGTAAGCGCTTCCAAGTGTTCGGATCAAAGTTCCAACATGATAAGTACTTGCCAAAACAGTGCTTGCCATGCCGGTCCGGGAATTACACTTGGTGGCGCATTTTGTGCACACTTTTTGTCACATACGTGTATCGGCCATATCGCCCTTTTGCGTACCTCGGATCGAAATGCCATGTTTGGAAGAAAGATAGGCCTTATATCGATAAACATTCGTGCCGAACATTGCTTTCTGCTAACTCGTACGAAAAAGTGAGTTTTTGGGCAAAAGGCAGTTTACCATGCATATTTACCTCGCCTTTTGCTCACCATGCATATTAACCTTGCCTTTTGCCCAAATCCCCGAATATCGTCTCCCCGTTACCAGTTAGCGCTTGGAAGTGTTCAAAGCAAAGTTCCAACATGATAAGTACTTGCCAAAACAGTACCGTACAGTACGTGCCGTATATGGACGAAAAATAGGCCTCGTGGCGATAAACATTCGTGCTGAACATTGCTTTCTGCTAGCTCGTACGGAAAAGTGAGTTTTAGGGCAAGAGGCAGTTTACCATGCATATTTACCTCGCCTTTTGCTTACCATGCATATTAACCTTGCCTTTTGCCCAAATCCCCGAATATCGTCTCCGCGTTACCAGTTAGCGCTTCCAAGTGTTCCGATCAAAGTTTCAACATGATAAGTACTTGCCAAAACGGTGCTTGCCATGCCGTTAAGGGAATTACACGCGGTGACGCATTTTGTGCACACTTTTTGTCACATACGTGTATCGGCCATATCGCCTTTTTTCGTACCTCGGATCGAAATACCGTATATGGACGAAAGATAGGCCTCGTAGCGATAAACATTCGTGCGGAACATTGCTTTCCGCTAGCTCGTACGGAAAAGTGAGTTTTTGTGTATACGGCAGTTTACCATGCATATTTACCTTGCCTTTTGCTCACCATGCATATTAACCTTGCCTTTTGCCCAAATCCCCGAATATCGTCTCCGCGTTACCAGTTAGCGCTTCCAAGTGTTCGGATCAAAGTTCCAACATGATAAGTACTTGCCAAAACGGTGCTTGCCATGCCGTTAAGGGAATTACACTTGGTGGCGCATTTTGTGCACACTTTTTGTCACATACGTGTATCGGCCATATCGCCCTTTTCGTACCTCGGATCGAGATGCCATGTATGGACAAAAGATAGGCCTCGAGACGATAAACATTCGCGCCGAAAATTGCTTTTCGTTAGCTCGTACGGAAAAGGGAGTTTTTGGGCAAAAGGCAGTTTACCATGCATATTTACCTCGCCTTTTGCTCACCATGCATATTAACCTTGCCTTTTGGCCCAAATCCCCGAATATCGTCTCCCCGTTACCAGTTAGCGCTTGGAAGTGTTCAAAGCAAAGTTCCAACATGATAAGTACTTGCCAAAACAGTACCGTACAGTACGTGCCGTATATGGACGAAAAATAGGCCTCGTGGCGATAAACATTCGTGCTGAACATTGCTTTCTGCTAGCTCGTACGGAAAAGTGAGTTTTAGGGCAAGAGGCAGTTTACCATGCATATTTACCTCGCCTTTTGCTTACCATGCATATTAACCTTGCCTTTTGCCCAAATCCCCGAATATCGTCTCCGCGTTACCAGTTAGCGCTTCCAAGTGTTCGGATCGAAGTTCCAACATGATAAGTACTTGCCAAAACGGTGCTTGACATGCCGTTAAGGGAATTACACGCCATGGCGCATTTTGTGCACTTTTTTTGTCACATACGTGTATCGGCCATATCGCCCTTTTGCGTACCTCGGATCGAAATGCCGTGTATGGACGAAAGATAGGCCTTGTGGCGATAAACATTCGTGCCCATCATTGCTTTCCACTAGCTCGTACGAAAAAGTGAGTTGTTGGGCAAAAGGCAGTTTACCATGCATATTTACCTCGCCTTTTGCTCACCATGCATATTAACCTTGCCTTTTGCCCAAATCCCCGAATATCGTCCCCGCGTTACCTGTTAGCGCTTGCAAGTGTCCACAACAAAGTTCCAACATGATAAGTACTTGCCAAAACGGTGCTTGACATGCCGTTAAGGGAATTACACGCCATGGCGCATTTTGTGCATTTTTTTTGTCACATGCGTGTATCGGCCATATCGCCCTTTTGCGTACCTCGGATCGAAATGCCGTATATGGACGAAAAATAGGCATTGTAGCGATAAACATTAGTGCCGAACAGTAGGAGAGGTGTGGCTCAAGCCATGTTTTTGTTCAAATTGCTGACTGGTGAAATTGATGCACCATATATTTTGAGTCAATGTCCTGTTCGTGTTCCTGTTTATTCTACGCGTAATAATGAGTTCCTATATGTGAATCCTACTACAACGAGGTACGCTGAAAATGCCCCGATACTCGCAATGTGTCGTTCTGTGAATAAGTTTAGCAATCGAATAGATTTTAACCGAACCTCTGTTACTGTTAAGGAATCACTTGTCCAATGTTGGCATAGTAATTAGTTATAAATGTTAACTGAAGATTGTTTTGTAAACTATTTGTTAAAACTGACGATTCATTGGGGTAATTCACCTGTTGAATCTTGAATAAAGAATAATAATAATTTTAATTGCTTTCCGCTAGCTCGTACGGAAAAGTGAGTTTTTGGGCTAAAGGCAGTTTACCATGCATATTAACCTTGCCGTTTGCTCACCATGCATATTAACCTTGAATTTTGCCCAAATCCCCGATTATCGTCTCTGCGTTAGCAGTTAGCGCTTCCAGATGTCCCAAGCAAAGTTCCAACATGATAAGTACTTGCCAAAACAGTGCTTGCTATGCCGGTCCAGGAATAACACGAGGTGGCGCATTTTGTGCAAACTTCTTGTCACATACGTGTATCGGCCATATCGCCCTTTTGCGTACCTCGGATCGAAATGCCGTATATGGACGAAAGATAGGCCTCGTGGCGATAAACATTCGTGCAGAACATTGCTTTCCGCTAGCTCGTACGGAAAAGTGAGTTTTTGGGCATGAGGCAGTTTACCATGCATATTTACCTTGCCTTTTGCTCACCATGCATATTAACCTTGCCTTTTGCCCAAATCCCCGAGTATCGTCTCCGCGTTCCCAGTTAGCGCTTCCAAGTGTTCGGATCAAAGTTCCAACATGATAAGTACTTGCCCAAACAGTGCCTGCCATGCCGTTAAGGGAATTACACTTGGTGGCGCATTTTGTGCACACTTTTTGTCACAAAGGTGTATCAGCCATATCGCCCTTTTGCGTACCTCGGATCGAAATGCCAAATATGGACGAAAGATAGGCCTCGAGGCGATAAACATTCGTGCCGAACAATGCTTTCCGCTAGCTCGTACGGAAAAGTGAGTTTTTGGGCAAAAGGCAGTTTACCATGCATATTTACCTTGCCTTTTGCTCACCATGCATATTAACCTTGCCTTTTGCCCAAATCCCCGAATATCGTCTCCGCGTTACCAGTTAGCGCTTCCAAGTGTTCCGATCAAAGTTCCAACATGATAAGTTCTTGCCAAAACGGTGCTTGCCATGCCGCTAAGGGAATTACACTTGGTGGCGCATTTTGTGCACACTTTTTGTCACTTACGTATATCGGCCATATCGCCCTTTTGCGTACCTCGGATCGAAATGCCGTATAATGACGAAAGATAGGCCTCGTGGCGATAAACATTTGTGCCGAACATTGTTTTCCACTAGCTCGTACGGAAAAGTGAGTTTTTGGGCAAAAGGCAGTTTACCATGCATATTTACCTTGCCATATGGCCAAGTTCTCGCCACGAACGGTCAACGACCAATATGACCGTCTTAAGTTCATGGGAAAAAAATGTTTTCCGTTGAGTATGAGTGCAGAAGCGAAGAACGAACTAAGCAGACTGACCGTGAATTATCGAATTGGTTCTATCAAGGTCAGGGTTGCTCGGTGCACACGTCGCGTGGCTGGAATTCGGCGGAAAAAGAACCGTTACCATGATTTGCGCGTCGCCGTTAACACATTGGGGGCTTTGACCGTCCAGGAAAAACTGATTCGGTACGGAAGCATACCGGTTGTGGTGTGCTTGGCGAATACTTTAGCCTACTTAAATTCGGAGAAAAATAAACCGTTGGTTAAACTAGGTCCCGGCCATATCCCCCTCTTTTAATGCTTCGTTTACTAACACCAACGGCGTACGGAAAAGTGAGTTTTGGGGTATACGGCAGTTTAACATGCATATTTACCTCGCCTTTTGCTCACCATGCATATTAACCTTGCCCTTCCCTTTTGCCATCTCAACGGTGCGATGGTGAGGGGCTGGGTTGGGGAGGAAAGGAGGTGGTCGTGGCAGGGGTCCTGCACTACCCACGGGGGTAACCTGGGCATCATCTGGGCTCAAAACACCGTTACCACCAACCTTTTTTTTAATCTTGGGCCGAAAAACTGCTTGTTGGGACAGAAATTTAAATTGTTCCCCATTGACAGGAATTAAATTTTATCCCCATTGACAGAAAAATTAATTTTTCTGGTACTAAAGTTTTTCACTCATTGTTTCGTTTGCTTTGCTTCGATCCACTTGCGGTTTGCGCCAAAAATTTTGTTATATTTTTCCGCGTCTTTTGCAAACTCACAAGACCGTAAAATCTTGAAAAACTTTTCCTAGAACTTTCCGACTGACAAGTTATCAAAAAGTTTTTCTCTCGCCGTTTGGTCAATTTTCCACCGATTTGTTCGCAGTTTGCACCGAAAATTTCTTGTTTTCTTCAGCGTTGTTTGTCATCTCACACGACCACAAAATTTTGAAAAAAGTTTCCACGAATATTCCGACATAAGAGGTACCTTAAGCTGTTTTGACCTTACTTGGGTGCATACCATGAATCACCGATAACTCCACTTTGGAGGCAAGCTACCACCTTGACCCTGCGTATTTTTTTATTGGGCATATCACGCACTAATTATAAATGTTCTACGTCAACTTGGTATCTCTTCTTCAACTTGCCGGTATTCTTGGTCAAAGTCCCATTTCATTAGTTTAAGGACGCATTTTGCTCTATGTTTCACTAATAGCTTCGCGCCTGGACTTGCTGATTTTTTGCTCACATTTTTCCTTAATTGACCCATTCAAGACTTTTCTAATACTTTTCCTTTTTTGTCGCTCAGACGCAAACCGTCCGAGTTATAATTCATGAAAGGTACCTAACCTTGGTACACCAAGTGTACGCCAAGAACGATCATCAGGCCATATGACCAACTTGCAGCCCTCTGACCAGGTTGTCCCCATGTAATAAGTGTTTCGTATACGCCCATCTAATTTTAAAATAGTTTTCGCTTAACAACTATCTCATAGCACCTGGGCGGTATTCGTGGTTCAAGTATGATTTTGGCAAGTGCCGGCCAAGGCGCATTTTGTGCACTTTTTTAGTCACAAACGTGTATCGGCCATATCGCCCTTTTGCGTACCTCGGATCGAAATGCCGTATATGGACGAAAGATAGGCTATGTAAAGATAAACATTCGTGCTGATTATTGCTTTCCGCTAGCTCGTACGGAAAAGTGAGTTTTCGTTCAAAAGGCAGTTTAACATGTATATTTACCTTGCCTTTTGCTCACCATGCATATTAACCTTGCCTTTTGTCCAAATCCCCGATTATCGTCTCCGCGTTAACAGTTAGAGCTTGCAAGTGTTCGGAGCAAAGTTCCAACATGATAAGTACTTGCCAAAACAGTGCTTGCCATGCCGGTCAGGGAATTTCACGCGGTGGCGCATTTTGTGCACACTTTTTGTTTCATACGTGAATCGGCCATATCGCCCTTTTGCGTACCTCGGATCGAAATGCCATGTATAGACGAAAGAAAGGCCTTGTAGCGATAAACATTCGTGCCGAATATTGCTTTCCGCTAGCTCGTACGGAAAAGTGAGTTTTTGAGTTTGAGGCAGTTTACCATGCATATTTACCTCGCCTTTTGCTCACCATGCATATTTACCTTGCCTTTTGGCCAAATCCCCGAATATCGTCTCCGCGTTACCAGTTAGCGCTTCCAAGTGTACGAAGCAAAGTTCCAACATGATAAGTACTTGCCAAAACAGTGCTTGCCATGCCGTTAAGGGAATTACACTTCGTGGCGCATTTTGTGCACACTTTTTATCACATACGTTTATCGGCCATATCGCCCTTTAGCGTACCTCGGATCGAAATGGCATGTATTAAAGAAAGATAGGCCACGTGGCGATAAACATTCGTGCCGAACATTGCTTTCCGCTAACTCGTACGAAATAGTGAGTTTTTGGGCAAAAGGCAGTTTACCTTGCATATTTACCTCGCCTTTTGCTCACCATGCATATTAACCTTGCCTTTTGCCCAAATCCCCAAATATCGTCTCCGCGTTACCAGTTAGCGCTTCCAAGTGTTCAAAGCAAAGTTCCAACATGATAAGTTCTTGCCAAAACAGTGCTTGCCATGCCGTTAAGGGAATTTCACGCGATGGCGCATTTTGTGCACACTTTTTGTCACATACGTGAATCGGCCATATCGCCCTTTTGCGTACCTCGGATCGAAATGTCGTAAATGGACGAAAGATAGGCCTCATGGCGATAAACATTCGTGCCGAACATTGCTTTCCGCTAGCTCGTACGGAAAAGTAAGTTTTTGCGCAAAAGGCAGTTTACCATGCATATTTACCTCGCCTGTTGCTCACCATGCATATTAACCTTGCCTTTCCCCCTTGCCCTCTCAACGGTGCGAGGGTAAGGGGGTGGGTTGGAGAGGAAGGGAGGTGGTAGTTGCTGGGGTCCTGCACTACCCACGGAGGGTACCTGGGCATCATCTGGGCTCCAAACACCGTTACCACCAACGTTCCTTTAATCTTGGGCCGAAAAACTGCTCGTTGGGACAGAAAATTAAAAAGTCCCCCATTGACGAAAATTTAATTTGTTCCCCAATGAAAGAAATTTAAATTTTTGTGGTACTTAAATGGTTCACTCATTATTTCGTTAGTTTTACTTCGATTCACTTGCGGTTTTCACCAAAATATGTTTTATATATTTCCGCGTCATTTGCAAACTCAAACGACCGCAAAATCGTGAAAACTTTTTCCGAGAATTTTCCTACTTGTAAGGTACCTTGAGCTGTTATGGCCATAATTAGGTGCAAACAATGAATCACCGATAACTCAACTTTGAAGGCCAGCCACCGCCTTGACCCTGCGAATTTTTTGTTGGGCATATCACGCACTGATTATAAATGTTCTACGTCAACTTGCTATCATTTCTTCAACTTGCCGGTATTCTTGGTCAAAGTCCCATTTTATTAGTGCAATTCATTAGTGCAAAAAGCAACGTTCGGGACGAATGTTGTTCTTTCATGTTTTCGGCTTAGTTGTAGATCGTGACGAGGTGACAATAATTGCTTATTATTCATTTTTCCCTCCGATCCCTCTTACCCCCCGAAAGTCGTTCTAAAAGTGCACTTTGTGCGACTTAGTTCCTAAATTTTGTGGTCATCAACCAATATCTTCGTGTTCTTTCAAGTAAGCTGATTCAAACTTAAGGCTTTGAGTGAGTTTAGGATTTCTTAAATAATAAAGGATCTTTGTTTCGATTTCATCAAATTGTTTTTTGCATTTTTTTTATGTTCATAATCAATTGTCATTTTAACAGTATAAACTTCTCACATTTTTAAATATTGAAACCTTATTAAAAATTCAACTTAAAAAGGGGTGAATCTGGGAATTTTGAATTCAAATTATTGAATATTAAAGAAATGGTAAGAAATGGTCTTTTAGAATTAATGTAAAAAACCCAAAGTGCGGCATTCCACGTTTTCGAATTATTAAGGAAATCCGCGATCGCCGCTTTGCACTCACTGGAATAGTTTGCGTAATCGGCTTCGTGCTCTTCAGGTTTCATAAAAAGTAAGTATTTTTTGTGGAATTCGGCAATATCGCTAGAAAAAGTTGAAAAAAGCGTAGATAATAGTTAAAGTCACGTAATGTCTAAAAACCTTTGAAATTATAAAACCTACGTTGGTGTAACTTTTCGTTTCGGCAAAACTGCGGAATGTCGATTATCGCGAGACGTTGATTGTTCGCTTTTCCTATGAAACAAATAGAAAGAATCGTGAATGTTACTGTCATTTAAAAAATTGTTGATATAGCTGAAACCGTCTCACTGAACAATACGATGTATAGCTGAAACCGTCTAACCGAACACGTTAAAAGTTAGCACTTCCAAGTGTCCAAAGCAAATTTCCAACATAATAAGTACTTGCCAAAACGGTGCTTGCCATGCCGTTAAGGGAATTACACTTGGTGGCTCATTTTGTGCACACTTTTTGTCACATAAGTTTATCGGCCATATCGCCCTTTTGCGTACCTTGGATTGAAATGCCGTATATGGACGAAAGATAGGCCTTGTGGCGATTAACATTCGAGCCGAACATTGCTTTCCGCTAGCTCGTACGGAAAAGTGAGTTTTTGGGCAAAAGACAGTTTACCATGCATATTTACCTCGCCTTTTGCTCACCATGCATATTAACCTTGCCTTTTGCCCAAATCCCCGAATATCGTCTCCGCGTTACCAGTTAGCGCTTCCAAGTGTTCGGATCAAAGTTCCAACATGATAAGTACTTGCCAAAACTGTGCTTGCCGTGCCGTTAAGGGAATTACACTTGGTGGCGCATTTTGTTCACACTTTTTGTCACATACGTGTATCGGCCATATCGCCCTTTTGCGTTCCTCGAATCGAAATGCCGTATATGGACGAAAGATAGGTCTGTAGTGATAAACATTCGTTTCGACCATTGCTTTCTGCTAGCTTGTACGGAAAAGTGAGTTTTTGGGCAAAAGGCAGTTTACCATGCATATTTACCTCGCCTTTTGCTCACCATGCATATTAACCTTGCCTTTTGCCCAAATCCCCGAATATCGTCTCCGCGTTACCAGTAAGCGCTTCCAAGTGTTCGGATCAAAGTTCCAACATGATAAGTACTTGCCAAAACTGTGCTTGCCATGCCGTTAATGGAATTACACGCGGTGGCGCATTTTGTGCACACTTTTTGTCACATAAGTTTATCGGCCATATCGCCCTTTTGCGTACCTTGGATTGAAATGCCGTATATGGACGAAAGATAGGCCTTGTGGCGATTAACATTCGAGCCGAACATTGCTTTCCGCTAGCTCGTACGGAAAAGTGAGTTTTTGGGCAAAAGACAGTTTACCATGCATATTTACCTCGCCTTTTGCTCACCATGCATATTAACCTTGCCTTTTGGCCAAATCCCCCAATTTCGTCTCCGCGTTACCAGTAAGCGCTTCCAAGTGTTCGGAGCAAAGTTCCAACATGATAAGTACTTGCCAAAACGGTGCTTGCCATGCCGGTCCGGGAATTACACGCGGTGGCGCATTTTGTGCACACTTTTTGTCACATACGTGCATCGGCCATATCGCCCTTTTCAGTACCTCGGATCGAAATGCCATGCATGGACGAAAGATAGGCCTCGTAACGATAAACATTCATGCCGAACATTGCTTTCTGCTAGCTCGTACGAAAAAGTGAGTTTTTGGGCAAAAGGCAGTTTACCATGCATATTTACCTCGCCTTTTGCTCACCATGCATATTAACCTTGCCTTTTGGCCAAATCCCCCAATTTCGTCTCCGCGTTACCAGTTAGCGCTTCCAAGTGTCCAAAGCAAAGTTCCAACATGATAAGTACTTGCCAAAACGGTGCTTGCCATGCCGTTAAGGGAATTACACTTGGTGGCGCATTTTGTGCACACTTTTTGTCACATACGTGTATCGGCCATATCGCCCTTTTGCGTACCTCGGATCAAAATGCCGAATATGGACAAAAGGTAGGCCTCGTGGCGATAAACATTCGTGCCGAACATTGCTTTCTGCTAACTCGTACGAAAAAGTGAGTTTTTGGGCAAAAGGCAGTTTACCATGCATATTTACCTCGCCTTTTGCTCACCATGCATATTAACCTTGCCTTTTGCCCAAATCCCCGAATATCGTCTCCCCGTTACCAGTTAGCGCTTGGAAGTGTTCAAAGCAAAGTTCCAACATGATAAGTACTTGCCAAAACAGTACCGTACAGTACGTGCCGTATATGGACGAAAAATAGGCCTCGTGGCGATAAACGTTCGAGGGCAACATTGTTTTCCGCTAGCTCGTACGAAAAAGTGACTTTTTGGGTATACGGCAGTTTACCATGCATATTTACCTCGCCTTTTGCTTACCATGCATATTAACCTTGCCTTTTGCCCAAATCCCCGAATATCGTCTCCGCGTTACCAGTTAGCGCTTCCAAGTGTTCCGATCAAAGTTTCAACATGATAAGTACTTGCCAAAACGGTGCTTGCCATGCCGTTAAGGGAATTACACGCGGTGACGCATTATGTGCACACTTTTTGTCACATACGTGTATCGGCCATATCGCCTTTTTTCGTACCTCGGATCGAAATACCGTATATGGACGAAAGATAGGCCTCGTAGCGATAAACATTCGTGCGGAACATTGCTTTCCGCTAGCTCGTACGGAAAAGTGAGTTTTTGTGTATACGGCAGTTTACCATGCATATTTACCTTGCCTTTTGCTCACCATGCATATTAACCTTGCCTTTTGCCCAAATCCCCGAATATCGTCTCCGCGTTACCAGTTAGCGCTTCCAAGTGTTCGGATCAAAGTTCCAACATGATAAGTACTTGCCAAAACGGTGCTTGCCATGCCGTTAAGGGAATTACACGCCATGGCGCATTTTGTGCACACTTTTTGTCACATACGTGTATCGGCCATATCGCCCTTTTGCGTACCTCGGATCGAAATGCCATGTATGGACAAAAGATAGGCCTTGTGGCGATAAACATTTGCGCCCAACATAGCTTTCCGCTAGCTCGTACGGAAAAGTGAGTTCTAGGGCAAAAGGCAGTTTACCATGCATATTTACCTTGCCTTTTGCTCACCATGCATATTAACCTTGCCTTTTGGCCAAATCCCCGAATATCGTCTCTGCGTTACCAATATGCGCTTTCAAGTGTTCGAACCAAAGTTCCAACATGATAAGTACTTGCCAAAACGGTGCTTGCCATGCCGTTAAGGGAATTAAACTTGGTGGCGCATTTTGTGCACACTTTTTGTCACATAGGTGTATCGGCCATATCGCCCTTTTGCGTACCTCGGATCGAAATGCCGTATATGGACGAAAGATAGGCCTTGTGGCGAATAACATTCGAGCCGAACATTGCTTTCCGCTAGCTCGTACGGAAAAGTGAGTTTACGGGCAAAAGGCAGTTTACCATGCATATTTACCTCGCCTTTTGCTCACCATGCATATTAACCTTGCCTTTTGGCCAAATCCCCGAATATCGTCTCCGCGTTACCAGTTAGCGCATCCAAGTGTTCGGATCAAAGTTCCAATATGATAAGTACTTGCCAAAACGGTGCTTGCCATGCCGTTAAGGGAATTACACTTGGTGGCGCATTTTGTGCACACTTTTTGTCACATACGTGTATCGGCCATATCGCCCTTTTGCGTACCTCGGATCGAAATGCCGTATATGGACGAAAGATAGGCCTCGTGGCGATAAACATTCGTGCCGAACATTGCTTTCCGCTAGCTCGTACGGAAAAGTGAGTTTTTGAGTTTGAGGCAGTTTACCATGCATATTTACCTTGCCCTTTGCTCACCATGCATATTAACCTTGCCTTTTGGCCAAATCCCCGAATATCGTCTCCGCATTACCAGTTAGCACTTCCAAGTGCCCAAAGCAAAGTTCTAACATGATAAGTTCTTGCCAAAACAGTGCTTGCCATGCCGTTAATGGAATTACACGCGGTGGCGCATTTTGTGCACACTTTTTGTCACATACGTGTATCGGCCATATCGCCCTTTTGCGTACCTCGGATCGAAATGCCATGTATGGAAGAAAGATAGGCCTTGTGGCGATAAACATTCGTGCCGAACATTGCTTTCCGCTATCTCGTACGGAAAAGTGAGTTTTCGGGCAAAAGGCAGTTTACCATGCATATTTACCTTGCCTTTTGCTCACCATGCATATTAACCTTGCCTTTTGGCCAAATCCCCGAATGTCGTCTCCGCGTTACCAGTTAAAGCTTCGAAGTGTTCAGGGCAAAGTTCCAACATGATAAGTACTTGCCAAAACGGTGCTTGCCATGCCGTTAAGGGAATTACACTTGGTGGCGCATTTTGTGCACACTTTTTGTCATATACGTGTATCGGCCATATTGCCCTTTTGCGTACCTCGGATCGAAATGCCATGTATAGACAAAAGATAGGCCTTGTGACGATAAACATTCGTGCAGAACATTGCATTCTGCTAGCTCGTACGAAAAAGTGAGTTTTTGGGCAAAAGGCAGTTTACCGTGCATATTTACCTCGCCTTTTGCTCACCATGCATATTAACCTTGCCTTTGGCCCAAATCCCCGAATATCATCTCCGCGTTACCAGTTATCGCTTGCAAGTGTTCAGGGCAAAGTTCCAACATGATAAGTACTTGCCAAAACGGTGCTTGCCATGCCGTTAAGGGAATTACACTTGGTGGCGCATTTTGTGCACACTTTTTGTCACATACGTGTATCGGCCATATCGCTCTTTTGCGTACCTCGTATCGAAATGCCGAGAAAAGACAAAAGATAGGCCTTGTTGCGATAAACATTCATGCCGAACATTGCTTTCCGCTAGCTCAAACGAAAAAGTGAGTTTTTGGGCAAGAGGCAGTTTACCATGCATATTAACCTCGCCCTTTGCTCACCATGCATATTAACCTTGCCTTTTGGCCAAATCCCCGAATTTCGTCTCCACGTTACCAGTAAGCGCTTCCAAGTGTCCAAAGCAAAGTTCCAACATGATTAGTACTTGCCAAAACGGTGCTTGCCATGCCGGTCCGGGAATTACACTTAGTGGCGCATTTTGTGCACACTTTTTGTCACACACGTGTATCGGCCATATCGCCCTTTTGGGTGCATCGGATTGAAATGCCGTATATAAACGAAAGATAGGCCTCGTGGCGATAAACATTCGTGCCAAACATTGCTTTCCGCTAGCTCGTACGGAAAATGAGTTTTTAGTTACACGGCAGTTTACCATGCATATTTACCTCGCCTTTTGCTTACCATGCATATAAACCTTGCCTTTTACCGAAATCCCCGAATATCGTCTCCGCGTTACCAGTAAGCGCTTTCAAGTGTCCAGAGCAAAGTTCCAACATGATAAGTACTTGCCAAAACGGTGCTTGCCATGCCGGTCCGGGAATTACACTTGGTGGCGCATTTCGTGCACACTTTTTGTCACATACGTGTATCGGCCATATCGCCCTTTTGCGTACCTCGGATCGAAATGCCGTATATGGACGAAAGATAGGCCTTGTGGCGATAAACATTCGTGCTAAACATTGCTTTCCGCTAGCTGGTACGGAAAAGTGAGTTTTTGGTCAAAAGGCAGTTTACCATGCATATTTACCTCGCCTTTTGCTTACCATGCATATTAACCTTGCTTTTTGGCCAAATCCCCGAATATCGTCTCCGCGTTACCAGTTAGCGCTTCCAAGTGTTCGGAGCAAAGTTTCAACATGATAAGTACTTGCCAAAACGGTGCTTGCCATGCCGGTCCGGGAATTTCACGCGGTGGCGCATTTTGTACACACTTTTTGTCACACACGTGTATCGGCCATATCGCCCTGTTGCGTACCTCGGATCGAAATGCCATATATAGGCAAAAGATAGGCCTCGTGGCGATAAACATTCGTGCCGAACATTGCTTTCCGGTTGCTCGTACGGAAAAGTGAGTTTTTGGGGAAAAGGCAGTTTACCATGCATATTTACCTCGCCTTTTGCTTACCATGCATATTAACCTTGCCTTTTGGCCAAATCCCCGAATATCGTCTCCGCGTTACCAGTTAGCGCTTCCAAGTGTTCGGAGCAAAGTTCCTACATGATAAGTACTTGCCAAAACAGTGCTTGCCATGCCGGTCCGGGAATTACACTTGGTGGCGCATTTTGTGCACACTTTTTGTCACATACGTGTATCGGCCATATCGCCCTTTTGCGTACCTCGGATCGAAATGCCGTATATGGACAAAAGATAGGCCTCAAGGAGATAAACATTCGTGCCGAACATTGCTTTCCGGTTGCTCGTACGGAAAAGTGAGTTTTTGGGGAAAAGGCAGTTTACCATGCATATTTACCTCGCCTTTTGCTTACCATGCATATTAACCTTGCCTTTTGGCCAAATCCCCGAATATCGTCTCCGCGTTACCAGTTAGCGCTTCCAAGTGTTCGGAGCAAAGTTCCTACATGATAAGTACTTGCCAAAACAGTGCTTGCCATGCCGGTCCGGGAATTACACTTGGTGGCGCATTTTGTGCACACTTTTTGTCACATACGTGTATCGGCCATATCGCCCTGTTGCGTACCTCGGATCGAAATGCCGTATATGGACGAAAGATAGGCCTTGCGGCGATAAACATTCGTGCCGAACATTGCTTTCCGCTAGCTCGTACGGAAAAGTGAGTTTTTGGGCAAGAGGCAGTTTACCATGCATATTTACCTCGCCTTTTGCTTACCATGCATATTAACCTTGCTTTTTGGCCAAATCCCCGAATATCGTCTCCGCGTTACCAGTTAGCGCTTCCAAGTGTTCGGAGCAAAGTTCCAACATGATAAGTACTTGCCAAAACGGTGCTTGCCATGCCGGTCCGGGAATTACACTTGGTGGCGCATTTCGTGCACACTTTTTGTCACATACGTGTATCGGCCATATCGCCCTTTTGCGTACCTCGGATCGAAATGCCGTATATGGACGAAAGATAGGCCTTGTGGCGATAAACATTCGTGCTAAACATTGCTTTCCGCTAGCTCGTACGGAAAAGTGAGTTTTTGGGCATATGGCAGTTTACCATGCATATTTACCTCGCCTTTTGCTTACCATGCATATTAACCTTGCTTTTTGGCCAAATCCCCCAATATCGTCTCCGCGTTACCAGTTAGCGCTTCCAAGTGTTCGGAGCAAAGTTTCAACATGATAAGTACTTGCCAAAACGGTGCTTGCCATGCCGGTCCGGGAATTTCACGCGGTGGCGCATTTCGTGCACACTTTTTGTCACATACGTGTATCGGCCATATCGCCCTTTTGCGTACCTCGGATCGAAATGCCGTATATGGACGAAAGATAGGCCTCGTGGCGATAAACATTCGTGCTGAACATTGCTTTCCGCTAGCTCGTACGGAAAAGTGAGTTTTAGGGCAAGAGGCAGTTTATCATGCATATTTACCTCGCCTTTTGCTTACCATGCATATTAACCTTGCCTTTTGGCCAAATCCCCGAATATCGTCTCCGCGTTACCAGTTAGCGCTTCCAAGTGTTCGGAGCAAAGTTTCAACATGATAAGTACTTGCCAAAACGGTGCTTGCCATGCCGGTCCGGGAATTTCACGCGGTGGCGCATTTTGTGCACACTTTTTGTCACATACGTGTATCGGCCATATCGCCCTTTTGCGTACCTCGGATCGAAATGCCGTATATGGACGAAAGATAGGCCTCGTGGAGATAAACATTCGTGCCGGACATTGCTTTCCGCTAGCTCGTACGGAAAAGTGAGTTTTTGGGCAAGAGGCAGTTTACCATGGATATTTACCTCGCCTTTTGCTCACCATGCATATTAACCTTGCCTTTTGGCCAAATCCCCGGATATCGTCTCCGCGTTACCAGTTAGCGCTTGCAAGTGTTCGGAGCAAAGTTCCAACATGATAAGTACTTGCCAAAACGGTGCTTGCCATGCCGGTCCGGGAATTACACTTGGTGGCGCATTTTGTGCACACTTTTTGTCACACACGTGTATCGGCCATATCGCCCTTTTGCGTACCTCGGACCGAAATGCCGTATATGGACGAAAGATAGGCCTTGCGGCGATAAACATTCGTGCCGAACATTGCTTTCCGCTAGCTCGTACGGAAAAGTGAGTTTTTGGGTAAGAGGCAGTTTACCATGCATATTTACCTCGCCTTTTGCTTACCATGCATATTAACCTTGCCTTTTGGCCAAATCCCCGAATATCGTCTCCGCGTTACCAGTTAGCGCTTCCAAGTGTTCGGAGCAAAGTTTCAACATGATAAGTACTTGCCAAAACGGTGCTTGCCATGCCGGTCAGGGAATTTCACGCGGTGGCGCATTTTGTGCACACTTTTTGTCACATACGTGTATCGGCCATATCGCCCTTTTGCGTACCTCGGATCGAAATGCCGTATATGGACGAAAGATAGGCCTCGTGGCGATAAACATTCGTGCTGAACATTGCTTTCCGCTAGCTCGTACGGAAAAGTGAGTTTTAGGGCAAGAGGCAGTTTATCATGCATATTTACCTCGCCTTTTGCTTACCGTGCATATTAACCTTGCCTTTTGGCCAAATCCCCGAATATCGTCTCCGCGTTACCAGTTAGCGCTTTCAAGTGTCCAAAGCAAAGTTCCAACATGATAAGTACTTGGCAAAACTGATCTTGCCATGCCGGTCCGGGAATTACACTTGGTGGCGCATTTTGTACAAACTTTTTGTCACAAACGTGTATCGGCCATATCGCCCTTTTGCGTACCACGGATCGAAATGCCGTATAAGGATGAAAGATAGGCCTCGTGGCGATAAACATTCGTGCTGAACAATGCTTTCCGCTAGCTCTTACGAAAAAGTGAGTTCTTGGGCAAAAGGCAGTTTACCATGCTTATTAACCTCGCCTTTTGCTTACCATGCATATTAACCTTGCCTTTTGGCCAAATCCCCGAATATCGTCTCCGCGTTACCAGTTAGCGCTTCCAAGTGTTCGGAGCAAAGTTTCAACATGATAAGTACTTGCCAAAACGGTGCTTGCCATGCCGGTCAGGGAATTTCACGCGGTGGCGCATTTTGTGCACACTTTTTGTCACATACGTGTATCGGCCATATCGCCCTTTTGCGTACCTCGGATCGAAATGCCGTATATGGACAAAAGATAGGCCTCGTGGCGATAAACATTCGTGCTGAACATTGCTTTCCGCTAGCTCGTACGGAAAAGTGAGTTTTTGGGCAAGAGGCAGTTTACCATGGATATTTACCTCGCCTTTTGCTCACCATGCATATTAACCTTGCCTTTTGGCCAAATCCCCGAATATCGTCTCCGCGTTACCAGTTAGCGCTTCCAAGTGTTCGGAGCAAAGTTTGAACATGATAAGTACTTGCCAAAACGGTGCTTGCCATGCCGGTCAGGGAATTTCACGCGGTGGCGCATTTTGTGCACACTTTTTGTCACACACGTGTATCGGCCATATCGCCCTTTTGCGTACCTCGGATCGAAATGCCGTGTATGGACGAAAGATAGGCCTTGCGGCGATAAACATTCGTGCTGAACATTGCTTTCCGCTAGCTCGTAAGGAAAAGTGAGTTTTTGGGCATATGGCAGTTTACCATGCATATTTACCTCGCCTTTTGCTTACCATGCATATTAACCTTGCCTTTTGGCCAAATCCCCGAATATCGTCTCCGCGTTACCAGTTAGCGCTTCCAAGTGTTCGGAGCAAAGTTTCAACATGATAAGTACTTGCCAAAACGGTGCTTGCCATGCCGGTCAGGGAATTTCACGCGGTGGCGCATTTTGTGCACACTTTTTGTCACATACGTGTATCGGCCATATCGCCCTTTTGCGTACCTCGGATCGAAATGCCGTATGCGGACGAAAGATAGGCCTCGTGGCGATAAACATTCGTGCCGAACATTGCTTTCCGCTAGCTCGTACGGAAAAGTGAGTTTTTGGGCAAGAGGCAGTTTACCATGCATATTTACCTCGCCTTTTGCTTACCATGCATATTAACCTTGCTTTTTGGCCAAATCCCCCAATATCGTCTCCGCGTTACCAGTTAGCGCTTGCAAGTGTTCGGAGCAAAGTTCCAACATGATAAGTACTTGCCAAAACGGTGCTTGCTATGCCGGTCCGGGAATTTCACGCGGTGGCGCATTTTGTGCACACTTTTTGTCACATACGTGTATCGGCCATATCGCCCTTTTGCGTACCTCGGATCGAAATGCCGTATATGGACGAAAGATAGGCCTTGTGGCGATAAACATTCGTGCCAAACATTGCTTTCCGCTAGCTCGTACGGAAAAGTGAGTTTTTGGGCAAGAGGCAGTTTACCATGGATATTTACCTCGCCTTTTGCTTACCATGCATATTAACCTTGCCTTTTGGCCAAATCCCCGAATATCGTCTCCGCGTTACCAGTTAGCGCTTCCAAGTGTTCGGAGCAAAGTTTCAACATGATAAGTACTTGCCAAAACGGTGCTTGCCATGCCGGTCCGGGAATTTCACGCGGTGGCGCATTTTGTGCACACTTTTTGTCGCATACGTGAATCGGCCATATCGCCCTTTTGCGTACCTCGGATCGAAATGCCGTATATGGACAAAAGATAGGCCTTGCGGCGATAAACATTCGTGCCGAACATTGCTTTCCGCTAGCTCGTACGGAAAAGTGAGTTTTTGGGCAAGAGGCAGTTTACCACGCATATTTACCTCGCCTTTTGCTCACCATGCATATTAACCTTGCCTTTTGGCCAAATCCCCGAATATCGTCTCCGCGTTACCAGTTAGCGCTTTAAAGTGTCCAAAGCAAAGTTCCAACAAGATTAGTACTTGCCAAAACGGTTTTTGCCATGCCGTTAAGGGAATTACACGCGGTGGCTCATTTTGTGCACACTTTTTGTCACATGCGTGAATCGGCCATATCGCCCTTTTGCGTACCTCAGATCGAAATGCCAAGTATGTAAGAAAGATAGGCCTTGTGGCGATAAACATTCGCGCCGAAAAATTTTTTCTGCTAGCTCGTACGGAAAAGTGAGTTTTTGGGCAAGAGGCAGTTTACCATGCATATTTACCTCGCCTTTTGCTTACCATGTATATTAACCTTGCCTTTTGGCCAAATCCCCGAATTTCGTCTCCGCGTTACCAGTTAGCGCTTTCAAGTGTCCAAAGCAAAGTTCCAACAAGATTAGTACTTGCCAAAACGGTTTTTGCCATGCCGTTAAGGGAATTACACTTGGTGGCGCATTTTGTGCACACTTTTGTCACATGCGTGAATCGGCCATATCGCCCTTTTGCGTACCTCGGATCGAAATGCCAAGTATGTAAGAAAGATAGGCCTTGTGGCGATAAACATTCGCGCCGAAAAATTTTTTCTGCTAGCTCGTACGGAAAAGTGAGTTTTTGGGCAAGAGGCAGTTTACCATGCATATTTACCTCACCTTTTGCTCACCATGCATATAAACCTTGCCTTTCCCCCTTGCCCCCTCAACGGTGCGTGGGTGAGGAGGTGGGTTGGGGAGGAAGGGAGGTGGTCGTTGCAGGGGTCCTGCACTACCCAAGGGGGGGTACCTGGGCACCAGCTAGGCTAAAAACACCGTTACCACCAACGTTCCCTTAATCTTGGGCGGAAAAACTGCTTGTTGGGACAGAAATTTTATTTTATCCCCATTGACAGGAATTTGATTTTATCCCCATTGACAGAAAATTTAATTTTTCTGGTACTAAAGTTTTTCACTCATTGTTTCGTCGGTTTTGCTTCGATCCACTTGCGGTTTGCGCCGAAAATTTTGTTATATTTTTCCGCGTCTTTTGCATTTTAACACGACCGCAAAATCGTGAAAAACGTTTCCTAGAATTTTCCGACTGACAAGCTGCCAAAAAGTTTTTCTCTCGCCGTTTGGTCAATTTTCTACCGATTTGTTTGCAGTTTGCATCGACAATTTTCTTGTATTTTTTCGCGTCTTTTGTCATCCTACACGACCGCAAAATCGTGAAAAAAATTTCCACCAATTTTCCGACATGAGAGGTACCTTAAGCTGTTTTGACCGTACTTGGGGGCATACCATGAATCACCGATAACTCCACTTTGGAGGCAAGCAACCGCCTTGGCCCTAAATACTTTTTTGTTTCTCATGCTACGACAAAATTAAAACTATTCGTTTCAAGGTATCTATCACATACCGCTTCGACGGTATTCTCGGTCCAAGCGCCATTTCCAGCGACTTCTTACCCAATTTCCTCCATATTTGCTCAATAGCTTCGCACAGCTACACGCCAATATTTTATTTGCATTTTTACTTATCAGTACCACTCAAGACCTTTTCTTATCAGTGACAAACTTATCGCTCAGTATCATAAAGGCTGAGCAATAATTCATGAAAGGTACCTCACCGTGGTACAAAAGTGGTCGTTCCAAACCATCAACCAACCATATGACCGACTTGCAGCCCTCTGACCGGGTTGTCCCCAAGTAATAAAAGATACGTCTCCGCCCGCCCAACTTTAAAAACTCTACGATAAGCCGCTATCTTATACCACCTGGCCGTTATTCGTGCTTCAAGGTAGATTTTGACCAAGTGTTGGGATAGGCGCATTTTGTGCACACTTTTTGTCACAAACGTGTATCGGCCATATCGCCCGTTTGCGTACCTCGGATCGAAATGCCGTATATAGACGAAAGATAGGCCTCATAGCGATAAACATTCGTGCCTAGTATCGCTTTCCGCTAGCTCGTACGGAAAAGTAAGTTTTTGGGGAAAAGGCAGTTTACCATGCATATTTACCTCGCCTTTTGCTTACCATGCATATTAACCTTGCTTTTTGGCCAAATCCCCCAATATCGTCTCCGCGTTACCAGTTAGCGCTTGCAAGTGTTCGGAGCAAAGTTCCAACATGATAAGTACTTGCCAAAACGGTGCTTGCCATGCCGGTCCGGGAATTTCACGCGGTGGCGCATTTTGTGCACACTTTTTGTCACACACGTGTATCGGCCATATCGCCCTTTTGCGTACCTCGGATCGAAATGCCGTATATGGCCAAAACGGTGCTTGCCATGCCGGTCCGGGAATTTCACGCGGTGGCGCATTTTGTGCACACTTTTTGTCACACACGTGTATCGGCCATATCGCCCTTTTGCGTACCTCGGATCGAAATGCCGTATATGGACGAAAGATAGGCCTCGTGGCGATAAACATTCGTGCCGAACATTGCTTTCCGCTAGCTCGAACAGAAAAATGAGTTTTTGGGCAAAACGCAGTGCACCATGCATATTTACCTTGCCATATGGCCAAGTTCTCGCCACGAACGGTCAACGACCAATATGACCGTCTTTAGTTCATGGGAAAAAAATGTTTTCCGTTGAGTATGAGTGCAGAAGCGAAGAACGAACTAAGCAGGCTGACCGTGAATTATCGAATTGGTTCTATCAAGGTCAGGGTTGCTCGGTGCACACGTCGCGTGGCTGGAATTCGGCGGAAAAAGAACCGTTACCATGATTTGCGCGTCGCCGTTAACACATTGGGGGCTTTGGCCGTCCAGGAAAAACTGATTCGGTACGGTAGCATACCGGTTGCGGTGTGCTTGGCGAATACTTTAGCCTACTTAAATTCGGAGAAAAATAAATCGTTGGTTAAACTAGGTCCCGGCCATATCCCCTTCTTTAACTGCTTCGTTTACTAAGACCAATGGAATGGATCGCGCTTGAATGTGGAGAAATGGTTTAACTAGCTAAGCAAAAGCGAAACGTTAGCAGGTTTTTCTATCACCATTTTGTCAATACTTTATGCGCATTTTATGAACTCTAAAAAAAAGTGAAAACCCTGTGCGGCACATTTGGCGTCACGGGGCGTAGTCTCAGGTGCTTACCCATTATTTTCATGAAAACATATTTTTTACGAACAACTCAACAAAATGCATATAAAAAGACGCGTAAAATTATTTTGAAATGAACGCCGCAAACCGCAGTTCGATCGGATGGGATTTGAGAGAAAGAGAAGCAAAAAACTGGTGTTTGGACACGTGGTTCGGGAAAAAATGGTCGCAAAAAATTTTCGAGTTCACAGTCGATCCAAACACCAATAGACGCGCAAAATTATTTTAAAATTTTTAGTAAAAACCGCAGCCCAATTGCGGAAAAATTGACGAAGATTTTAGCAAAAAACTTAATGACGTCCGGAATGCTCGGTGGTCAAATCGGCCCTGCTGGCAAATCAACCACTCGAATCTAGCCCCGCTGTCAACCGAAGTACTCGAATTTTTCGAGCAAAGTCGAGCAAGCACATAAAGTGTAGGAAAGATGGTTTTAAATGTCGGTGGTGCAAAAGGGACCAACGTTGGTGCGCCCGAACATACCCCAACCACCCCTTACCCCCCACATCTTACCGCCCTGCACCCTCGAACTCACTCCGCGGGATAATTTCCCGTAACCATGAACTCAATCCGCGGTACGTCGGTCGGCTAAACGGCTAAGTTGTAGATCGTGACGCGGTGAGACTATTTGCTTATTATTCATTTTTCCCTCCGATCCCTCTTACCCCCCGCAAATCGTCCTACAAAGTGCACTTTGGCCGACTAAGTTCCCAAATTTTGTGGTCATCAACCAATATCTTCGTGTTCTTTCAAGTTAGCTTATTCAAACTTAAGGGTTTGAGTGAGTTTCGGATTTCTCAAATAATAAATGATCTTTGTTTCGATTTCATCAAATTTTCTTTTGCATTTTTTTTATGTTAATAATCAAATGTCATTTTACCAGTATAAACTTCTCACTTTTTAAAATATTAAAGCCTTATTAAAAATTCAACTAAAATAGGGATGAAACGGGGAATTTTGAATGGTGATTATTGAATAAAAAAGAAATGATAAAAAAATGGTCTTTTAACAATAATGTTTAACACCCAAAGTGCGGCAGTCCACGTTTTCTTATTTTTAAGGAACTCAACGATCAGGTGATGCGGACGTATCGTCTTTAATCAGCTTTAGTCCAACATTTCTAAAATCATTTGAAAAAAAAAACGATTATGAGAATTGCATATGGTATTTTAATCGAATTTGATAATGGAAAAAAAACAGAAAAAACCTATTTACAAACCTTTTGAGCAACAAAGACTACAAGTCAATTTTCCACTTGGCCTTCAGCTGCACGTATCTCAGATATACCTTTGCTTTCTGCTTTGGAAGCATACTCAAAAATTTTTTAAGGTCGGCGAAGTATTGTTTCTGCATGTCTTTTCTGTTTCTTGCGATGATTTGCTTTGAGGCATTCGAAAGCTTTTTAAATGACTCCCGCAGACTGCTTGCTTTCCCAGTGTAAATGAATCGTGCAAAAAACTCAAGCGATGTTCTGTGAAATACAATTTGGGAATGATTTGGTTTTGTACTTGACGACATATAAAAGTACACGTTGTTGTGGCATTCTTACCTTGGTGGAAGGGTGGGTTCCCGCAGCCTACCGCTGTTTGGAGTTTTTTTTCCTTTAAACGTCGCGCCAGGCCTATTACGAATGATTTAGTAAAAAGAAGTAATTTTTAAAAAATATTCATCAGCATCTGGACCAAACAACTTCTCTTACCGTTCCTTGCCACTCCTTTCGTGAATAAGTGTTTCTTTCAAAAGGCGTATGTATTCATTCCTTGCATCATCAGATAGGCTTTCAATATATTGTGGCGCCTCCTGCAGGAAAAGTTCTTGCGCGTTTTTCTTCACTGTTTCAATGACGCTCTTTAGTCGTCTTGACAGCCCCTCGAAGGTTTTTTTGCACTCCATCGGATCACCAAAATAGAGAAACTGGTTATAAAATTGAAGCAATTTGCTGTTGGAAATAGGCAGAAATAGTTTAGTATTGTGTAACGGACCATTTTCGACGCAAAAACGTTTTTTCAAGAAATACCTTGGTGGTGGCTCAAGAAATTGTGATGAGTGTAGCATCTGTGCCGGAGTGGTAACCCTTAAAATATAAAAAAAAATATGTTTGTCAATCTAAGCAACGAAACATTCAAAACATATTTGCACACCAGCTTGCTAAAGAACGGTTCTATGTTTTTACTGACCGCCTTCATTGTACAAAACATTTCTATCTTTAGCGAACCAATGTTGCTTTGCATGCGAATACACATCGCAATGAAAGCCTCATATTATTTAAATGAAAAACTTACGTTTCTGCTTGCCTGTCAGATAATGCAGTTGAATGGACATCGCTGCTGATAGCACAGCGCATTGACTGCACGTAGTGTGTCAGCATTTGCTGGTGGCGAGGCTTTTTCTCTGACGGGAGCAAGTCGATGTAGTCAGCCATTTTTGAAACAAACGCAGCTTGTTTTTTGCTGAGCTCGGTTTGCAGCGCTTGTTTTTGTGCGGCAGTTAATTGCTTATACTGCTTAATGGCTGCCTTGCGCCACGCAACCACCGGAATTGATTTGTTTTTATTGGAAAACTTGTGCATAAAATATTCGCTGAGTTGAAGTGGCACGTATTTTGGCTTCTCAGCATTTTTGTTATCCATTTTTTTCGTCGTCGTACTGAAAAAAAAACAAAACAATTAGATTACACAACAAAAAACCATCGTTTTAAATATAAACAGTTATAAGAGCATCTTTCAACGCTGCTCGATATATGCAGGCCAATTCTATATATTTTCCTGTCCCACATAGACCCTTAACTATGACCAGGGGGGAAATAGGTGGGGCTTGGGTTTGAACGGGGGTGTAGGGTGTGTTCTGGTGAAACCAGAGTGGT
Organism: Anopheles coustani; assembly: GCF_943734705.1. Taxonomy (NCBI): domain Eukaryota; kingdom Metazoa; phylum Arthropoda; class Insecta; order Diptera; family Culicidae; genus Anopheles; species Anopheles coustani. Next base: position 62,900 of record NW_026525391.1, read on the forward strand.
CACTTGCCCGGCACCGAGGCTCAAACCAGTTTTCCCCCCACTTTCATGTTGTTTCCTGCACTTGCTCGAAACTTTCGAGCAGAATCGAGCAGTCGCTGTGCTGGTTGGGCGTGCCGGTCCGGAAAAACCCATGGTGTTAAATTTTTTTTTGTCAAAATTCTAGTTTAAAGCAAATTCTTCTGTGGTTTTCACTGCAATATCCTTTACAACACATCATTGAGCACTTAAAAAAAAATTATCAACTTTGCTTGACCACATGTCATGTTTTTAATGTATTGCAACTAGTGTCACCCGATGTGCCGATTTTGAATCAATATCCGATTCGGCAAATCTTTACCGCTTTGGAAGCGATTTTTACTAAAAATTCACTCACTTTTATGAAATCACTTGAGTTTTTCACTTTCTTCACTTTTCACGTTTCTGCTCGGAGTCGTCCGTACTGCTCGGAGGTCGGAAGCAAAAGAGAATCTACCTCGTGGTCGATTCTGACAGATGTCATTTTTCATGGTGCTTAAGACTTAAGGTAGGGTTAGCATAAGATACTTGAACTAGAGGTAAAAACATGATCAAGGTATCTAGGAACTTCTGGACTATTCGGTTATCAAACCGGCCCTGCTGGCAAATCAAGCACTCGAATCTCGCCCTCCTGTCCACCGGAGTACCCGAATTTTTCGAGCAAAGTCGAACAAGCACGAATAGTGTAGGAAAGATGGTTTTAAATGTCCGTGATGCACGAGTGACCAATGTTGGTGTGGCCAAACATACCCCATCCACCCCGTACCCCCACATCTTACCGCCCTGCACCCATGACAACTTTGGAGATGGTTCGAAGCACTTTTTATGTAATTCCAACCAAACCAAAACAACTTCCTAGGTGGTTCGAAGCACTTTTTACGTAATTTCAACCACACCAAAACAACTTAGAAGATGGTTCGAAGCACTTTCTACGTATTTCGAACAACACCAAAACAATTTTGAAGGTGGTTCGGAGCACTTTTTACGTATTCCCAACCACACTAAAACAACTTTGAAGGTGGTTCGGAGCTTTTTTTAAATTCTCGACCACATCAAAACAACTTCCTAGGTGGTTCGAAGCACTTTTTACGTAATTCCAACCAAACTAAAACAACTTTGGAGATGGTTCGAAGAACTTTCTACGTAATTGCAACCACACCAAAACAACTTCCTTGGTGGTTCGAAGCACTTTTAACGTATTCCCGACCACACTCAAAAAACTTTGGAGATGGTATAAATGAACGAAAAATAGGCCTCGTGGCGATAAACATTTGTGCCGAACATTGCTTTCTGCTAGCTCGTACGGAAAAGTGAGTTTTTGGGCAAGAGGCAGTTTACCATGCATATTTACCTCGCCTTTTGCTCACCATGCATATTAACCTTGTCTTTTGGCCAAATCCCCGAATATCGTCTCCGCTTTACCAGTAAGCGCTTGCAAGTGTCCAAAGCAAAGTTCCAACATGATAAGTACTTGCCAAAACGGTTTTTGCCATGCCGTTAAGGGAATTACACTTGGTGGCGCATTTTGTGCACACTTTTTGTCCCAAACGTGTATCGGCCATATTGCCCTTTTGCGTACCTCGGATCGAAATGCCATGTATGGACGAAAGATAGGCCTTGTAGAGATGAACATTCGTGCCGAACATTGCTTTCCGGTTGCTCGTACAGAAAAGTGAGTTTTTGGGCCAAAGACCGTTTACCATGCATATTTACCTCGCCTTTTGCTTACCATGTATATTAACCTTGCCTTTTGGCCAAATCCCCGAATTTCGTCTCCGCGTTACCAGTTAGCGCTTCCAAGTGTTCGAGTCAAAGTTCCAACATGAGAAGTTCTTGCCAAAACTGTGCTTGCCATGCCGGTCCGGGAATTACACGCGGTGGCGCATTTTGTGCACACTTTTTGTCTCAAACGTGTATCGGCCATATCGCCCGTTTGCGTACCTCGGATCGAAATGCCGTATGCGGACGAAAGATAGGCCTCGTGGCGATTAACATTCGCGCCGAACATTGCTTTCCACTAGATCGTACGGAAAAGTAAGTTTTTGGGGAAAAGGCAGTTTACCACGCATATTTACCTTGCCTTTTGCTCACCATGCATATTAACCTTGCCTTTTGCCCAAATCCCCGAATTTCGTCTCCACGTTACCAGTAAGCGCTTGCAAGTGTCCAAAGCAAAGTTCCAACATGATAAGTACTTGCCAAAACGGTGCTTGCCATGCCGTTAAGGGAATTACACTTGGTGGCGCATTTTGTGCACACTTTTTGTCACATACGTGTATCGGCCACATCGCCCTTTTGCGTACCTCGGATCGAAATGCTGTATATGAACGAAAGATAGGCCTCGTGGCGATAAACATTCGAGCCGAACATTGCTTTCCGCTAGCTCGTACGGAAAAGTGAGGTCTTGCGCAAAAGGCAGTTTACCATGCATATTTACCTCGCCTTTTGCTCACCATGCATATTAACCTTGCCTTTTGGCCAAATCCCCGAATATCGTCTCCGCGTTACCAGTTAGCGCTTCCAAGTGTTCGGAGCAAAGTTCCAACATGATAAGTACTTGCCAAAACGGTGCTGGCCATGCCGTTAAGGGAATTACACTTGGTGGCGCATTTTGTGCACACTTTTTGTCACATACGTCTATCGGCCATATTGCCCTTTTGCGTACCTCGGATCGAAATGCCATGTACGACAAAAGATAGGCCTTGTGGTGATAAACATTCGTGCGGAACATTGCTTTCCGCTAGCTGGTAAGGAAAAGTGAGTTCTTGGGCAAAAGGCAGTTTACCATGCATATTTACCTCGCCTTTTGCTCACCATGCATATTAACCTTGCCTTTTGCCCAAATCCCCGAATTTCGTCTCCACGTTACCAGTAAGCGCTTTCAAATGTTCGGATCAAAGTTCCAACATGATAAGTACTTGCCAAAACGGTGCTTGCCATGCCGTTAAGGGAATTACACGCGGTGGCTCATTTTGTGCACACTTTTTGTCCCAAACGTGTATCGGCCATATCGCCCGTTTGCGTACCTCGGATCGAAATGCCGTATGCGGACAAAAGATAGGCCTCGTGGCGATAAACATTCGCGCCGAACATTGCTTTCCACTAGATCGTACGGAAAAGTAAGTTTTTGGGGAAAAGGCAGTTTACCACGCATATTTACCTTGCCTTTTGCTCACCATGCATATTAACCTTGCCTTTTGCCCAAATCCCCGAATATCGTCTCCGCGTTACCAGTTAGCGCTTTAAAGTGTCCAAAGCAAAGTTCCAACAAGATTAGTACTTGCCAAAACGGTTTTTGCCATGCCGTTAAGGGAATTACACGCGGTGGCTCATTTTGTGCACACTTTTTGTCACATGCGTGAATCGGCCATATCGCCCTTTTGCGTACCTCGGATCGAAATGCCAAGTATGTAAGAAAGATAGGCCTTGTGGCGATAAACATTCGCGCCGAACATTTTTTTCTGCTAGCTCGTACGGAAAAGTGAGTTTTTGGGCAAGAGGCAGTTTACCATGCATATTTACCTCACCTTTTGCTCACCATGCATATGAACCTTGCCTTTCCCCCTTGCCCCCTCAACGGTGCGTGGGAGAGGAGGTGGGTTGGGGAGGAAGGGAGGTGGTCGTTGCTGGGGTCCTGCACTACCCAAGGGGGGGTACCTGGGCACCAGCTAGGCTAAAAACACCGTTACCACCAACGTTCCCTTAATCTTGGGCGGAAAAACTGCTTGTTGGGACAGAAATTTTATTTTATCCCCATTGACAGGAATTTGATTTTATCCCCATTGACAGAAAATTTAATTTTTCTGGTACTAAAGTTTTTCACTCATTGTTTCGTCGGTTTTGCTTCGATCCACTTGCGGTTTGCGCCGAAAATTTTGTTATATTTTTCCGCGTCTTTTGCATTTTAACACGACCGCAAAATCGTGAAAAACGTTTCCTAGAATTTTCCGACTGACAAGCTGCCAAAAAGTTTTTCTCTCGCCGTTTGGTCAATTTTCTACCGATTTGTTTGCAGTTTGCATCGACAATTTTCTTGTATTTTTTCGCGTCTTTTGTCATCCTACACGACCGCAAAATCGTGAAAAAAATTTCCACCAATTTTCCGACATGAGAGGTACCTTAAGCTGTTTTGACCGTTCTTGGGGGCATACCATGAATCACCGATAACTCCACTTTGGAGGCAAGCAACCGCCTTGGCCCTAAATACTTTTTTGTTTCTCATGCTACGACAAAATTAAAACTATTCGTTTCAAGGTATCTATCACATACCGCTTCGACGGTATTCTCGGTCCAAGCGCCATTTCCAGCGACTTCTTACCCAATTTCCTCCATATTTGCTCAATAGCTTCGCACAGCTACACGCCAATATTTTATTTGCATTTTTACTTATCAGTACCACTCAAGACCTTTTCTTATCAGTGACAAACTTATCGCTCAGTATCATAAAGGCTGAGCAATAATTCATGAAAGGTACCTCACCGTGGTACAAAAGTGGTCGTTCCAAACCATCAACCAACCATATGACCGACTTGCAGCCCTCTGACCGGGTTGTCCCCAAGTAATAAAAGATACGTCTCCGCCCGCCCAACTTTAAAAACTCTTCGATAAGCCGCTATCTTATACCACCTGGCCGTTATTCGTGCTTCAAGGTAGATTTTGACCAAGTGTTGGGATAGGCGCATTTTGTGCACACTTTTTGTCACAAACGTGTATCGGCCATATCGCCCGTTTGCGTACCTCGGATCGAAATGCCGTATATAGACGAAAGATAGGCCTCATAGCGATAAACATTCGTGCCTAGTATCGCTTTCCGCTAGCTCGTACGAAAAAGTAAGTTTTTGGGGAAAAGGCAGTTTACCATGCATATTTATCTCGCCTTTTGCTCACCATGCATATTAACCTTGCCTTTTGCCCAAATCCCCTAATATCGTCTCCGCGTTACCAGTTAGCGCTTCCAAGTGTTCGGATCAAAGTTCCAACATGATAAGTACTTGCCAAAACGGTGCTTGCCATGCCGTTAAGGGAATTACACGCGGTGGCGCATTTTGTGCACACTTTTTGTCCCAAACGTGTATCGGCCATATCGCCCTTTTGCGTACCTCGGATCGAAATGCCATGTATAGGCAAAAGATAGGCCTTGTAGAGATAAACATTCGTGCCGAACATTGCTTTCCGGTTGCTCGTACAGAAAAGTGAGTTTTTGGGCCAAAGACCGTTTACCATGCATATTTACCTCGCCTTTTGCTTACCATGTATATTAACCTTGCCTTTTGCCCAAATCCCCGAGTATCGTCTCCGCGTTACCAGTTAGCGCTTCCAAGTGTTCGAGTCAAAGTTCCAACATGAGAAGTTCTTGCCAAAACTGTGCTTGCCATGCGGGTCCGGGAATTACACGCGGTGGCGCATTTTGTGCACACTTTTTGTCTCAAACGTGTATCGGCCATATCGCCCGTTTGCGTACCTCGGATCGAAATGCCGTATGCGGACGAAAGATAGGCCTCGTGGCGATAAACATTCGCGCCGAACATTGCTTTCCACTAGATCGTACGGAAAAGTAAGTTTTTGGGGAAAAGGCAGTTTACCACGCATATTTACCTTGCCTTTTGCTCACCATGCATATTAACCTTGCCTTTTGCCCAAATCCCCGAATATCGTCTCCGCGCTACCAGTTAGCGCTTTAAAGTGTACAAAGCAAAGTTCCAACAAGATTAGTACTTGCCAAAACGGTTTTTGCCATGCCGTTAAGGGAATTACACTTGGTGGCGCATTTTGTGCACACTTTTTGTCACATACGTGTATCGGCCATATTGCCCTTTTGCGTTCCTCGGATCGAAATGCCATGTATGGGCGAAAGATAGGCCTCAGAGCGATAAACATTCGTGCCGAACATTGCTTGCCGCTAACTCGTACGGAAAAGTGAGTTTTTGGTCAAAAGGCAGTTTACCATGCATATTTACCTCGCCTTTTGCTTACCATGCATATTAACCTTGCCTTTTGCCCAAATCCCCGAGTATCGTCTCCGCGTTACCAGTAAGCGCTTCCAAGTGTTCGGAACAAAGTTCCAACAAGATTAGTTCTTGCCAAAACGGTTTTTGCCATGCCGTTAAGGGAATTACACTTGGTGGCGCATTTTGTGCACACTTTTTGTCACATGCGTGAATCGGCCATATCGCCCGTTTGCGTACCTCGGATCGAAATGCCGAATATGGACAAAAGATAGGCCTTGTGAAGATTATTATTCGTGCCGATTATTGCTTACCGCTAACTCGTAAGAAAAAGTAAGTTTTTTGGCAAAAGGAAGTTTACCATGCATATTTACCTCGCCTTTTGCTCACCATGAATATTAACCTTGCCTTTTGCCGAAATCCCCGAATATCATCTCCGCGTTACCAGTTAGCGCTTCCAAGTGTCCAAAGCAAAGTTCCAACATGATAAGTTCTTGCCAAAACGGTGCTTGCCATGCCGGTCAGGGAATTACACGCGGTGGCGCATTTTGTGCACACTTTTTTTCACATGCGTGTATCGGCCATATCGCCCGTTTGCGTACCTCGGATCGAAATGCCGTATTTTGACGAAAGATAGTCCTCGTTGCGATAACCATTCGTGCCGAACATTGCTTTCCACTAGCTCGTACGGAAAAGTAAGTTTTTGGGGAAAAGGCAGTTTACCATGCATATTTACCTCGCCTTTTGCTCACCATGCATATTAACCTTGCCTTTTGGCCAAATCCCCGAATATCGTCTCCGCGTTACCAGTTAGCGCTTCCAAGTGTTTGGAGCAAAGTTCCAACATGATAAGTACTTGCCAACACGGTGCTTGCCATGCCGGTCAGGGAATTACACGCGGTGGCGCATTTTGTGCACACTTTTTGTCACATACGTGTATCGGCCATATCGCCCTGTTGCGTACCTCGGATCGAAATGCCGTATATGGACGAAAGATAGGCCTCGTGGCGATAAACATTCGTGCTGAACATGGCTTTCCGCTAGCTCGTACGAAAAAGTGAGTTTTAGGGCAAGAGGCAGTTTACCATGCATATTTACCTCGCCTTTTGCTTACCATGCATATTAACCTTGCCTTTTGGCCAAATCCCCGAATATCGTCTCCGCGTTACCAGTTAGCGCTTCCAAGTGTCCAAAGCAAAGTTCCATCATGATAAGTACTTGCCAAAACAGTGCTTGCCATGCCGTTAAGGGAATTACACTTGGTGGCGCATTTTGTGCACACTTTTTGTCACATACGTCTATCGGCCATATTGCCCTTTTGCGTACCTCGGATCGAAATGCCGTATATGGACGAAAGATAGGCCTTGTGGCGATAAACATTCGTGCTGATCATTGCTTTCCGCTAGCTCGTACGGAAAAGTGAGTTTTTGGGCAAGAGGCAGTTTACCATGCATATTTACCTTGCCTTTTGCTCACCATGCATATTAACCTTGCCTTTCCCCCTTGCCCCGTCAACGTTGCGTGGGTGAGGGGGTGGGTTAGGGAGGAAGGGAGGTGGTCGTGGCTGGGGTGCTGCACTTCCCACGTGGGGTACCTGGGCATCAGCTGGGCTAAAAACACCGTTACCACCAACCTTCGCTTAAGCTTGGGCCGAAAAACTGCTTGTTGGGACAGAAATTCTAATTGTCCCCCATTGACAGGAATTTAATTTTATCCCCATTGTTAGAAAAATTAATTTTCTGGTGCTAAAGTTTTTCACTCATTGTTTCGTCGGTTTTGCTTCGATCCACTTGCGGTTTGCGCCAAAAATTTTGTTTTATTTTTCTGCGTCTTTCGCAAACTGACAAGACCGTAAAATCGTGAAAAATTTTCCGAGAATTTTCCTACTTGTAAGGTATCTTGAGCTGTTTTTGCCATACTTAGGTGCAAACCATGAATCACCGATAACTCAACTTTTAAGGCCAGCTACCACCTTGACCCTGCTTACTTTTTTGTTGGCCATACCACGCGCTAATTAAAAATGTTCTACGTCAACTTGCTATCTCTTCTTCAACTTGCCGGTATTCTTGGTCAAAGTCCCATTTCATTAGTATGAGGACGCATTTTGCTCTATGTTTCACTGGACTTGCTGATTTTTTGTTCACATTTTTCCTTAATGGTCGCACTCAAGACTATTCTAATTCACTTCCTTTTTCGTCGCTAATTAGCAATCCTTCCAAATAATAATTCATGAAAGGTACCTAACCTTGGTACACCAAGTGTACGCCAAGAACGATCATCAGGCCATATGACCAACTTGCAGCTCTCTGACCAGGTTGTCCCCATGTAATAAGAGTTTCGTATACGCCCATCTAATTTAAAAATAGTTTTCGCTTAACAGCTATCTCATAGCACCTGGGCGGTATTCGTGGTTCAAGTGTGATTTTGGCAAGTGCCGGCCAAGGCGCATTTTATGCACTTTTTTTGTCACAAACGTCAATCGGCCATATCGCCCTTTTGCTAACCTCGGATCGAAATGCCATGATTGGACGAAAGATAGTCCTTGAGACGATAAACATTTGTGCGGAACATTGCTTTCCGCTAGCTCGTACGGAAAAGAGAAATTTTTAGCAAAAGGCAGCTTACCATGCATATATACCTCGCCTTTTGCTCACCATGCATATTAACCTTGCCTTTTGGCCAAATCCCCGAATATCGTCTCCGCGTTACCAGTTAGCGCTTCCAAGTGTCCAAAGCAAAGTTCCATCATGATAAGTACTTGCCAAAACAGTGCTTGCCATGCCGTTAAGGGAATTACACTTGGTGGCGCATTTTGTGCACACTTTTTGTCACATACGTGAACCGGCCATATCGCCCTTTTGCGTACCTCGGATCGAAATGCCGTATATGGACGAAAGATAGGCCTCGTGGCGATAAACATTCGTGCTGAACATTGCTTTCCGCTAGCTCGTACGGAAAAGTGAGTTTTTGGGCAAAAGGCAGTTTACAATGCATATTTACCTCGCCTTTTGCTCACCGTGCATATTAACCTTGCCTTTCCCCCTTGCCCCGTCAACGGTGCTTGGGTGAGGGGGTGGGTTGGGAAGGGTGGGAGGTGGTCGTGGCTGGTGTCCTGCACTACCCACGGGGGGTACCTGGGCATCAGCTGGGCTCAAAACACCGTTACCAACAACGTTCCCTAAATTTTGGGCCGAAAAACTGCTTGTTGGGACAGAAATTTTAGTTTATCCCGATTGACAGGAATTTAATTTTATCCCCATTGACGGAAAAATTAATTTTTCTGGTACAAAAGTTTTTCACTCATCGTTTCGTCGGTTTTGCTTCGATCCACTTGCGGTTTGCGCCAAAAATTTGGTTTTATTTTTCCGCGTCTTTTGCAAACTCACAAGACCGTAAAATCGTGAAAAACTTTTCCTAGAATTTTCCGACTGACAAGCTGTCAAAAAGTTTTTCACTCGCCGTTTGGTCAATTTTCCACCGATTTTTTCGCAAATTGCACCAAAAATTTTCTTATATTTTACCGCGTCGTTTGCCATCGCACACGACCGGAAAATCGTGAAAAACTTTACCTAGAATTTTCCGACTGACAAGCTGTCAAAAAGTTTTTCACTCGCCGTTTGGTCAATTTTCCACCGATTTGTTCGCAAATTGCACCAAAAATTTTCTTTTATTTTACCGCATCGTTTGATATCTCACACGACCGGAAAATCGTGAAAATCTTTTCCTAGAATTTTCCGACTGACAAGTTGTCAAATAGTTTTTCACTCGCCGTTTGGTCAATATTCCACCGATTTGTTTGCAAGTTTCACCAAAAATTTTCTTATATTTTACCGCATCGTTTGCCATCTCACACGACCGGAACATCGTGAAAAACTTTTAATCGAATTTTCCGACTGACAGGTTGTCAAAAAGTTTTTCATTCGCCGTTTGGTCAGCTTTCCACCGATTTGTTCGCAAATTGCACCAAACATTTTCTTTTATTTTACCGCATCGTTTGATATCTCACACGACCGGAAAATCGTGAAAAACTTTTCTAGAATTTTCCGACTGACAAGTTGTCAAAAAGTTTTTCACTCGCCGTTTGGCCAGTTTTCCACCGATTTGTTCGCAAATGGCACCAAAAATTTTCTTATATTTTACCGCGTCGTTTGATATCTCACACGACCGGAAAATCGTGAAAAACTTTTAATCGAATTTTCCGACTGACAGGTTGTCAAAAAATTTTTCACTCGCCGTTTGGTCAGTTTTCCACCGATTTGTTCGCAAATGGCACCAATAATTTTCTTATATTTTACTGCGTCGTTTGATATCTCACACGACCGGAAAATCGTGAAAAACTTTTCCTAGAATTTTCCGACTGACAAGTTGTCAAAAAGTTTTTCACTCGCCGTTTGGTCAGTTTTCCACCGATTTGTTCGCAAATCGCACCAAAAATTTTCTTATATTTTACCGCATCGTTTGCCATCTCACACGACCGGAAAATCGTGAAAAACTTTTAATCGAATTTTCCGACTGACAGGTTGTCAAAAAGTTTTTCACTCGCCGTTTGGTCAGTTTTCCACCGATTTGTTCGCAAATGGCACCAAAAATTTTCTTATATTTTACCGCGTCGTTTGATATCTCACACGACCGTAAAATCGTGAAAAACTTTTCCTAGAATTTTCCGACTGACAAGCTGTCAAAAAGTTTTTCACTCGCCGTTTGGTCAATTTTCCACCGATTTGTTCGCAAATTGCAAAAAAAAATTTCTAATATTTTTCCGCGTCGTTTGATATCTCACACGACCGGAAAATCGTGAAATACTTTTCCTAGAATTTTCCGACTTACAAGTTGTCAAAAAGTTTTTCACTTGCCGTTTGGTCAGTTTTCCACCGATTTGTTCGCAAATTGCACCAAAAATTTTCTTATATTTAACCGCATCGTTTGCCATCTCACACGACCGGAAAATCGTGAAAAACTTTTAATCGAATTTTCCGACTGACAGGTTGTCAAAAAATTTTTCACTCGCCGTTTGGTCAGTTTTCCACCGATTTGTTCGCAAATCGCACCAAAAATTTTCTTATATTTTACCGCATCGTTTGCCATCTCACACGACCGGAAAATCGTGAAAAACTTTTAATCGAATTTTCCGACTGACAGGTTGTCAACAAGTTTTTCACTCGCCGTTTGGTCAGTTTTCCACCGATTTGTTCGCAAATCGCACCAAAAATTTTCTTATATTTTACCGCATCGTTTGCCATCTCACACGACCGGAAAATCGTGAAAAACTTTTAATCGAATTTTCCGACTGACAGGTTGTCAAAAAGTTTTTCATTCGCCGTTTGGTCAGTTTTCCACCGATTTGTTCGCAAATTGCACCAAAAATTTTCTTATATTTTACCGCATCGTTTGATATCTCACACGACCGGAAAATCGTGAAAAACTTTTCTAGAATTTTCCGACTGACAAGTTGTCAAAAAGTTTTTCACTCGCCGTTTGGCCAGTTTTCCACCGATTTGTTCGCAAATGGCACCAAAAATTTTCTTATATTTTACCGCGTCGTTTGATATCTCACACGACCGGAAAATCGTGAAAAACTTTTCCTAGAATTTTCCGACTGACAAGTTGTCAAAAAGTTTTTCACTCGCCGTTTGGTCAGTTTTCCACCGATTTGTTCGCAAATCGAACTAAAAATTTTCTTATATTTTACCGCATCGTTTGCCATCTCACACGGCCGGAAAATCGTGAAAAACTTTTAATCGAATTTTCCGACTGACAGGTTGTCAAAAAGTTTTTCATTCGCCGTTTGGTCAGCTTTCCACCGATTTGTTCGCAAATTGCACCAAAAATTTTCTTATGTTTTACCGCGTCGTTTGATATCTCACACGACCGGAAAATCGTGAAAAACTTTTCGTAGAATTTTCCGACTAACAAGTTGTCAAAAAGTTTTTCACTCGCCGTTTGGTCAGTTTTCCACCGATTTGTTCGCAAATCGCACCAAAAATTTTCTTTTATTTTACCGCATCGTTTGATATCTCATACGACCGGAAAATCGTGAAAAACTTTAAATCGAATTTTTCGACGGACAGGTTGTCAAAAAGTTTTTCACTCGTCGTTTGGTCAGTTTTCCACCGATTTGTACGCAAATTGCACCAAAAATTTTCTTATATTTTACCGCGTCGTTTGCCATCTCACACGACCGGAAAGTCGTGAAAAACTTTTTGTCGAATTTTCCGACTGAAAAGTTGTCAAAACGTTTTTCATTCGCCGTTTGGTCAATTTTCCACCGATTTGTTCGCAAATTGCACTTTAAACTTTCTTTTATTTTAGGCGTCGTTTTCCATCTCACACGACCGGAAAATCGTGTAAAACTTTAAGTCCAATTTTCCGACTGCCTATTTTTTTTGACCGTGGCTAAGGCCTCTCGACCATTATTAACACTACGATGGAGTGTCAAAATCGCTTCGCTACGATGCCGTGTGGACGCTGCCTTAGGATCCTTGACCATATACATACCTCTAGGTCAAATATCTTATGCAAACCCTACCTTAAGTCTTAAGCATCTTGAATTATGACATCTGTCAGAAAAGACCACGTGGTGGATTCTATTCTGCAAGCGACCTCGGATCAGAACGAACGCATCATTGTTAAGTGAAAAACACACGTGAAGTGAAAAGTAAAGTGAGTTTAGAAAAGGTAAGTAAGATGATAAAATAATGTTGGTTTTTGTTTAATACGCGAAGTGGTTTTCTGGCAAAAACAATAGAAAACGGATAGAACTTGGATTTAATACAGCAAAATGGAAGTGCTTCCTAAAATAAGTGGATTTTCAGTGAAAACTGCTTTTGAATCGGTGGAGAAATGTAAAAACTGCTTTTTATTAAAAATCGGCCCATTTTCTGACCCGCTGTGTAATTTCGAGCTTCATGGATTTTTAATAATAAAGTGTCCAGATCCAGGCAAACATGGAGGTAATAAGTGTAAGCAGCGCTCAAATCAGTGAATGCGCGGTGAAAATAGCGTGAAAACAGTGGAAAGCACACTTTCGCTAAATTGGCGACAAAGGCTGTAAAAAGCGGTCCAATTTCATTAATTTTGACACCCTTTACCGCCAAAAATCCGACGTATATTTTTTCACGGTTTAAATCTTAGTTTCTCCATTAAAATGTGCACCGGTTAGCGAGAAGATTTCATTTTCGAATTTCTAAGCAAAAAGCCAAACAGGAATCGGTAGGTTTTCGGCATGAACAAGAGCCGAGTGCCGGAACCCATCTAGAATCAAAATTTGAGAAGAAAGGGTCCAAATTTTTTAATCTTGGCCGAAGGCAGCACAGGAATCGTAACCGTGTCGAAAATGGTGTGCAAAAAATTTTCGGTTCTCGCACCATTTAAAATGTTAAAAGACGCGAAAAGTTATTTGCGAACGATTTTTGCAAACCGTAATGCAATCGGTGGATTTACGGCAACGATAGATAGACTAAAACTGGGGAAGTGACAAGTGGTCAAGAAATAATTATAATTTTTTTTTAATGATCCATTATAAATTGCAAATTTAAAGATGCGCAAAAATATTTGGGATCTTTAACTGAAAACCGCGGCAAAATTGAGTTTAAATTGGAATTGTGGCGAGTAAACCAGTTTTAATACATTGGGTTTTTCCCGGTCGGCTCACCCAACCAACACAGCGACTGCTCGAGACGGCTCGATAAATTCGAGCAAGTGCGGGAAACAACATGGAAGTTGGGGGAAAACTGGTTTGAGCTCCGGTACCGGGCAAGTGACCACCCTGGTTTTACCAGAACACACCCTTCACCCCCCTCAAACCCAAAACCCACCTGTTTTCCCCCAAGGCCTTAGTCAAGTATCTATCTGGGGCAGGAAATAAATAAAAAATTTGCCTGCGTATATCGAGCAGCGTTCATGGGTGCATTAAAGGCTGTTTATATTAAAAACGATGATTTTTTGTTTTGTAATATAATTGTTATGTTTTTTTTTTCAGTACGACAGCAGACGAGGCAACTAACGAAAAAAATGGATAACAAAAATGTAAAAAAGCCCGAATACGTGCCACTTCAACTCAGCGAATATTTTTTGCACAAGAATTCACATAAAAACAAATCTATTTCGGTGATTGCGTGGCGCAAGGCAGCCATTAAGCAGTTCAAAGAAATGACTTTCGCACAGAAACAAGCGCTGCGAAACGAGTTGAGTGAAAAGCAAGCTGCGTTTGTTTCAAAAATGGCTGACTACGTCGACTTGCTCCCGTCAGAGAAAAAGCCTCGCCACCAGCAAATGCTGACACACTACGTGCAGTCAATGCGGTGTGCTATCAGCAGCGATGTCCATTCAACTGCATCATCTGACAGGCAAGCAGAAACGTAAGTTTTTCATTTTAATAAATTGAAGCTTTCATTGCGATGTGTTTTCGCATGCAAAGCAAATTTGGTTCGCTAAAGATGGAAATGTTTTATACGATGAAGGCGGTCAGTAAAATCATAGAACAGTTCTTTAGCACGCTGGTGTGCAACTATGTTTTGAATGTTTCATTGCTTAGATTTTCAAACATTTTTTTTTATATTTTTAGGGTTACCACTCCGGCACAGATGCTACACTCATCACAATTTCTTGAGCCACCACCAAGGTATTTCTTGAAAAAACGTTTTTGCGTCGAAAATGGTCCGTTACACAATACTAAACTATTTCTGCCTATTTCCAACAGCAATTTGCTTCAATTTTATAACCAGTTTCTCTATTTTGGTGATCCGATGGAGTGCAAAAAAACCTTCGAGGGGCTGTCAAGACGACTAAAGAGCGTCATTGAAACAGTGAAGAAAAACGCGCAAGAACTTTTCCTGCAGGAGGCGCCACAATATATTGAAAGCCTATCTGATGATGCAAGGAATGAATACATACGCCTTTTGAAAGAAACACTTATTCACGAAAGGAGTGGCAAGGAACGGTAAGAGAAGTTGTTTGGTCCAGATGCTGATGAATATTTTTTAAAAATTACTTCTTTTTACTAAATCATTCGTAATAGGCCTGGCGCGACGTTTAAAGGAAAAAAAACTCCAAACAGCGGTAGGCTGCGGGAACCCACCCTTCCACCAAGGTAAGAATGCCACAACAACGTGTACTTTTATATGTCGTCAAGTACAAAACCAAATCATTCCCAAATTGTATTTCACAGAACATCGCTTGAGTTTTTTGCACGATTCATTTACACTGGGAAAGCAAGCAGTCTGCGGGAGTCATTTAAAAAGCTTTCGAATGCCTCAAAGCAAATCATCGCAAGAAACAGAAAAGACATGCAGAAACAATACTTCGCCGACCTTAAAAAATTTTTGAGTATGCTTCCAAAGCAGAAAGCAAAGGTATATCTAAGATACGTGCAGCTGAAGGCCAAGTGGAAAATTGACTTGTAGTCTTTGTTGCTCAAAAGGTTTGTAAATAGGTTTTTTCTGTTTTTTTTTCCATTATCAAATTCGATTAAAATACCATATGCAATTCTCATAATCGTTTTTTTTTTCAAATGATTTTAGAAATGTTGGACTAAAGCTGATTAAAGACGATACGTCCGCATCACCTGATCGTTGAGTTCCTTAAAAATAAGAAAACGTGGACTGCCGCACTTTGGGTGTTAAACATTATTTTTAAAAGACCATTTTTTTATCATTTCTTTTTTATTCAATAATCACCATTCAAAATTCCCCGTTTCATCCCTATTTTAGTTGAATTTTTAATAAGGCTTCAATATTTTAAAAAGTGAGAAGTTTATACTGGTAAAATGACATTTGATTATTAACATGAAAAAAATGCAAAAGAAAATTTGATGAAATCGAAACAAAGATCATTTATTATTTGAGAAATCCGAAACTCACTCAAACCCTTAAGTTTGAATAAGCTTACTTGAAAGAACACGAAGATATTGGTTGATGACCACAAAATTTGGGAACTTAGTCGGCCAAAGTGCACTTTGTAGGACGATTTGCGGGGGGTAAGAGGGATCGGAGGGAAAAATGAATAATAAGCAAATAGTCTCACCTCGTCACGATCTACAACTTAGCCGTTTAGCCGACCGACGTACCGCGGATTGAGTTCATGGTTACGGGAAATTATCCCGCGGAGTGAGTTCGAGGGTGCAGGGCGGTAAGATGTGGGGGGTAAGGGGTGGTTGGGGTATGTTCGGGCGCACCAACGTTGGTCCCTTTTGCACCACCGACATTTAAAACCATCTTTCCTACACTTTATGTGCTTGCTCGACTTTGCTCGAAAAATTCGAGTACTTCGGTTGACAGCGGGGCTAGATTCGAGTGGTTGATTTGCCAGCAGGGCCGATTTGACCACCGAGCATTCCGGACGTCATTAAGTTTTTTGCTAAAATCTTCGTCAATTTTTCCGCAATTGGGCTGCGGTTTTTACTAAAAATTTTAAAATAATTTTGCGCGTCTATTGGTATTTGGATCGACTGTGAACTCGAAAATTTTTTGCGACCATTTTTTCCCGAACCACGTGTCCAAACACCAGTTTTTTGCTTCTCTTTCTCTCAAATCCCATCCGATCGAACTGCGGTTTGCGGCGTTCATTTCAAAATAATTTTACGCGTCTTTTTATATGCATTTTGTTGAGTTGTTCGAAAAAAATATGTTTTCATGAAAATAATGGGTTAGCACCTGAGACTACGCCCCGTGACGCCAAATGTGCCGCACTGGGTTTTCACTTTTTTTTAGTGTTCATAAAATGCGCATAAAGTATTTACAAAATGGTGGTAGAAAAACCTGCTAACGTTTCGCTTTTGCTTAGCTAGTTAAACCATTACTCTACATTCAAGGGCGATCCATTCCATTGGTGTTAGTAAACGAAGAAGCAAAAGAGGGGGATATGGCCGGGACCTAGTTTAACCAACGGTTTATTTTTCTCCGAATTTAAGTAGGCCAACGTATTCGCCAAGCACACCGCAACCGGTATGCTACCGAACCGAACCATTTTCTCCTGGAAGGTCAATGCCACCAATGTGTTAACGGCGACGCGTAAATCATACTCACGGTTCTTTTTCCGCCGAATTCTAGCAACGCAACGAGTGCACCGAGCGACCCGAACCTTTATAGAACCAATGCGATAATTCACGGTCAGTTTGCTTACTTCATTCTGCGCTTTTGTGCTAGTACGCAATGGAACAAATGTTTCATGGGAAAGAACTAAAGTAGGTCATTTGTGTCGTTGACCGATCGTGGCGCAAACATAGCCCTATGGCGAGGTTAATATGCATGGTAAACAGGCTTTTGCCCAAAAACTCACTTTTCCGTACGAGCTAGCGGAAAGCAATAATCGACACGAATGTTTATCGCCACAAGGCCTATCTTTCGTTCATATACGGCATTTCAATCCGAGGTACGCAAAAGGGCGATATGACCGATACACGTTTTTGACAAAAAGTGTGCACAAAATGCGCCACCAAGTGTAATTCCCGGACCGGCACGGCAAGCACCGTTTTGGCAAGTACTTATCATGTTGGAACTTTGCTTTGGACACTTGCAAGCGCTAACTGGTAAAGCGGAGACGATATTCGGGGATTTGGGCAAAAGGCAAGGTTAATATGCATGGTGAGCAAAAGGCGAGGTAAATATGCATTGTAAACTGCCTCTTGCCCAAAAACTCACATTTCCGTACGAGCTAGCGGAAAGCAATGTTCGACACAAATAATAAGCGTCACAAGGCCTATCTTTCGTCCATATACGGCATTTCGATCCGAGGTACGCAAAAGGGCAATATGGCCGATACACGTATGTGACAAAAAGTGTGCACAAAATGCGCCACCGCGTGTAATTCCCTTAACGGCATGGCAAGCACCGTTTTGGCAAGTACTTTTCATGTTGGAACTTTGATCCGAACATTTGAAAGCGCTTACTATCAACGTGGAGACGAAATTCGGGGATTTGGGCAAAAGGCAAGGTTAATATGCATGGTGAGCAAAAGGCAAGCTAAATATGCATGGTAAACTGCCGTTTAACCAAAAACTAACTTTTCCGTACGAGCTAGCGGAAAGCAATGTTCGGCACGAATGTTTATCGCCACAAGGTCCATCTTTCGTCCATACCCGTCATTTCGATCCGAGGTTAGCAAAAGGGCGATATGGCCGATACACGTTTGTGACAAAAAAAGTGCATAAAATGCGCCTTGGCCGGCACTTGCCAAAATCACACTTGAACCACGAATACCGCCCAGGTGCTATGAGATAGCTGTTTAGCGAAAACTATTTTTAAATTAGATGGGCGTATACGAAACTCTTATTACAAGGGGACAACCTGGTCAGAGAGCTGCAAGTTGGTCATATGGCCTGATGATTATTCTTGGCGTACACTTGGTGTACCAAGGCTAGGTACCTTTCATGAATTATTACTCGGACGGTTTGCTACTGAGCGACAAAAAAGGATGTGAATTAGAAAAGCCTTGAGTGGGACAATTTAGGGAAAATGTGAGCAAAAAATCAGCAAGTCCAGGCGCGAAGCTATTAGTGAAACATAGAGCAAAATGCGTCCTCAAACTAATGAAATGGGACTTTGACCAAGAATACCGGCAAGATGAAGAAGAGATAGCAAGTTGACGTAGAACATTTATAATTAGTGCATGATCTGCCCAATAAAAAAATACGCAGGGTCAAGGACGTAGCTGGCCTACAAAGGTGAGTTATCGATGATTCATGGTTTGCACCTTATTATGGCCAACACAGCTCAAGGTACCTTACAAGTAGGAAAATTCTCGGAAAAGTTTTTCACGATTTTGCTCTCGTTTGAGTTTGAAAATGACGCGGAAAAATATAAAAAAATTTTGCTGAAAACCGCAAGTGAATCGAAGTAAAACTAACGAAATAATGAATGAACAACTTTAGTCCCACAAAAATTTAAATTTCTGTCAATGGGGAACAAATTAAATGTTTGTCAATGGGGAACAATTTAAATTTCTGTCCCAACAAGCAGTTTTTCGGCCCAAGATTAAAGGAACAATGGTGGTAACGGTGTTTTTAGCCCAGCTGATGCCCAGGTACCCCCCGTGGGTAGTGCAGGGCCCCAGCAACGACAGCCTCTCTTCCTCCCAAACCCACCCACTCACCCTCGCACCGTTGAGGGGGCAAGGAGGAAAGGCAAGGTTTATATGCATGGTGAGCAAAAGGTGAGGTATATATGCATGGTAAACTGCCTCTTGCCCAAAAACTCACTTTTCCGTACGATCTAGCGGAAAGTAATGTTCGGCACGAATGTTTATCACCACAAGGCCTATCTTTTGTCGTACATGGCATTTCGATCCGAGGTACGCAAAAGGGCGATATGGCCGATACACGTTTGGGACAAAAAGTGTGCACAAAATGCGCCACCAAGTGTAATTCCCTTAACGGCATGGCAAAAACCGTTTTGGCAAGTACTTATCATGTTGGAACTTTGCTTTGGACACTTGCAAGCGCTTACTGGTAAAGCGGAGACGATATTCGGGGATTTGGCCAAAAGACAAGGTTAATATGCATGGTGAGCAAAAGGCGAGGTAAATATGCATGGTAAACTGCCTCTTGCCCAAAAACTCACTTTTCCGTACGAGCTAGCGGAAAGCAATGTTCGGCACGAATGTTTATCGCCACAAGGCCTATCTTTCGTCCATACACGGCATTTCGATCTGAGGTACGCAAAAGGGCGATATGGCCGATACACGTATGTGACAAAAAGTGTGCACAAAATGCGCCACCAAGTGTAATTCCCGGACCGGCATGGCAAGCACTGGTTTGGCAAGTACTTATCATGTTGAAACTTTGCTCCGAACACTTGGAAGCGCTAACTGGTAACGCGGAGACGATATTGGGGGATTTGGCCAAAAGGCAAGGTTAATATGCATGGTGAGCAAAAGGCGAGATAAATATGCATGTTAAACTGCCTTTTCCCCAAAAACTCACTTTTCCGTACGAGCTAGCGGAAAGCAATGTTCAGCACGAATGTTTATCGCCGCAAGGCCTATCTTTCGTCCATATACGGCATTTCGGTCCGAGGTACGCAAAAGGGCGATATGGCCGATACACGTATGTGACAAAAAGTGTGCACAAAATGCGCCACCGCGTGAAATTCCCTGACCGGCATGGCAAGCACCGTTTTGGCAAGTACTTATCATGTTGAAACTTTGCTCCGAACACTTGGAAGCGCTAACTGGTAACGCGGAGACGATATTCGGGGATTTGGCCAAAAGGCAAGGTTAATATGCATGGTAAGCAAAAGGCGAGGTAAATATGCATGGTAAACTGCCATATGCCCAAAAACTCACTTTTCCTTACGAGCTAGCGGAAAGCAATGTTCAGCACGAATGTTTATCGCCACAAGGCCTATCTTTCGTCCATATACGGCATTTCGATCCGAGGTACGCAAAAGGGCGATATGGCCGATACACGTATGTGACAAAAAGTGTGCACAAAATGCGCCACCGCGTGAAATTCCCTGACCGGCATGGCAAGCACCGTTTTGGCAAGTACTTATCATGTTGAAACTTTGCTCCGAACACTTGGAAGCGCTAACTGGTAACGCGGAGACGATATTGGGGGATTTGGCCAAAAAGCAAGGTTAATATGCATGGTAAGCAAAAGGCGAGGTAAATATGCATGGTAAACTGCCTCTTACCCAAAAACTCACTTTTCCGTACGAGCTAGCGGAAAGCAATGTTCGGCACGAATGTTTATCGCCGCAAGGCCTATCTTTCGTCCATATAGGGCATTTCGATCCGAGGTACGCAACAGGGCGATATGGCCGATACACGTATGTGACAAAAAGTGTGCACAAAATGCGCCACCGCGTGAAATTCCCGGACCGGCATGGCAAGCACCGTGTTGGCAAGTACTTATCATGTTGAAACTTTGCTCCGAACACTTGGAAGCGCTAACTGGTAACGCGGAGACGATATTGGGGGATTTGGCCAAAAAGCAAGGTTAATATGCATGGTAAGCAAAAGGCGAGGTAAATATGCATGGTAAACTGCCTTTTGCCCAAAAACTCACTTTTCCATACGAGCTAGCGGAAAGCAATGTTCAGCACGAATGTTTATCTCCACGAGGCCTATCTTTTGTCCATATACGGCATTTCGATCCGAGGTACGCAACAGGGCGATATGGCCGATACACGTATGTGACAAAAAAAGTGCACAAAATGCGCCACCGCGTGAAATTCCCTGACCGGCATGGCAAGCACCGTTTTGGCAAGTACTTATCATGTTGGAACTTTGATCCGAACACTTTGAAGCGCTAACTGGTAACGCGGAGACGATATTCGGGGATTTGGGCAAAAGGCAAGGTTAATATGCATTGTAAGCAAAAGGCGAGGGAAAAATGCATGGTAAACTGCCTTTTGCCCAAAAACTCACTTTTCGGTACGAGCTAGTGGAAAGCAATGTTCGGCACGAATGTTCATCGCTATGAGGCCTATCTTTCGTCCATATACGGCATTTCGATCCGAGGTACGCAAAAGGGCGATATGGCCGATACACGTATGTGACAAAAAGTGTGCACAAAATGCGCCACCAAGTGTAATTCCCTTAACGGCATGACAAGCACTGTTTTAGCCAGTACTTATCATGTTGGAACTTTGCTCCGAACACTTGGAAGCGATAACTGGTAACGCGGAGACGATATTCGGGGATTTGGCCAAAAGGCAAGGTTAATATGCATGGTGAGCAAAAGGCGAGGTAAATATGCATGGTAAACTGCCTTTTGCCCAAAAACTCACTTTTCCATACGAGCTAGCGGAAAGCAATGTTCGGCACGAATGTTCATCGTCACGAGGCCTATCTTTCGTCCATACATGGCATTTCGATCCGAGGTATGCAAAAGGGCGATATGGCCGATACACGTATGTGACAAAAAAAGTGCACAAAATGCGCCTTGGCCGGCACTTGCCAAAATCATACTTGAACCACAAATACCGCCCATGTGCTATGAGATAGTTGTGAAGCGAAAATTTTTTTAAATTAGATGGGCGTATACGAAACTCTTATAACATGGGGACAACCTGGTCAGAGAGCTGCAAGTTGGTCATATGGCCTGATTATCGTTCTTGGCGTACACTTGGTGTACCAAGGTTAGGTACCTTTCATGAATTATTACTCGGACGGTTTGCTTCTGAGCGACAAAAAAGGAAAAGAATTAGAATAGTCTTGAATGGGACAATTTAGGAAAAATGTGAGCAAAAAATCAGCAAGTCCAGGCGCGAAGCTATTAGTGAAACATAGAGCAAAATGCGTCCTTAAACTAATGAAATGGGACTTTGACCAAGAATACCGGCAAGTTGAAGAAGACATAGTAAGTTGACGTAGAACATTTATAATTCGTGCGTGATATGCCCAATAAAAAAATACGCAGGGTCAAGACGGTAGCTGGCCTGCAAAGTTTAGTTATCGGTGATTCATGGTTTGCACCTAAGTATGGCAAAAACAGCTCAAGGTACCTTACAAGTAGGAAAATTCTCAGGAAAGTTTTTCACGATTTTGCTCTCGTTTGAGTTTGCAAATGACGCGGAAAAGTATAAAAAATTTTTTGGCGAAAACCGCAAGTGAATCGAAGTAAAACTAACGAAATAATGAGTGAACAACATAAGTCCCACAAAAATTTAAATTTCTGTCAATGGGGAACAAATTAAATTTTCGTCAATGGGGAACAATTTAAATTTCTGTCCCAACAAGCAGTTTTTCGGACCAAGATTAAGGGAAGGATAGTGGTAACGGTGTTTTGAGCCCAGCCGATGCCCAGGTACACCCCGTGGGTAGTGCAGGACCCCAGCCACGACCACCAAACTTCCTTCCCAACACACCCCCTCACCGCCGCACCGTTGAGTGGGCAAGGGCGAAAGGCAAGGTTTATATGCATGGTGAGCAAAAGGCAAGGTAAATATGCATGGTAAACTGCTTTTTGCCCAAAAACTCACTTTTCTGTACGAGCTAGCGGAAAGGAATGTTCGACACGAAAGTTTATCGCCACGAGGACTATCTTTCGTCCATACATGGCATTTCGATCCGAGTTACGCAAAAGGGCGATATGGCCGATACACGTACGTGACAAAAAGTGTGCACAAAATGCGCCACCAAGTGTAATTCCCTTAACGGCATGGCAAGCACCGTTTTGGCAAGTACTTATCATGTTGGAACTTTGATCCGAACACTTGGAAGCGCTAACTGGTAACGCGGAGACGACCTTCGGGGATTTGGGCAAAAGGCAAGGTTTATATGCATGGTGAGCAAAAGGCGAGGTAAATATGCATGGTAAACTGCCTTCTGCCCAAAAACTCACTTTTCCGTACGAGCTAGCGAAAAGTAATGTTGGCCAAGAATGTTAATCGCCACGAGGCCTATCTCTCGTCCATACATATCATTCCGATCCGAGGTACGCAAAAGGGCGATATGGCCGATATACGTATGTGACAAAAAGTGTTCACAAAATGCGCCACCAAGTGTAATTCCCGGACCGGCATGGCAAGCACAGTTTTGGCAAGTACTTATCATGTTGGAACTTTGCTCCGAACACTAGGAAGCGCTTACTGGTAACGCGGAGACGATATTCGGGGATTTGGCCAAAAGGCAAGGTTAATATGCATGGTGAGCAAAAGGCGAGGTAAATATGCATGGTAAACTGCCTCTTGCCCAAAAATTCACTTTTCCGTACGAGCTAGCGGAAAGCAATGTTCCGCACGAATGTTTATCGTCTCAAGGACTATCTTTCGTCCAAACATGGCATTTCGATCCGAGGTACACAAAAGGGCGATATGGCCGATACACGTATGTGACAAAAAGTGTGCACAAAATGCGCCACCAAGTGTAATTCCCTGACCGGCATGGCAAGCACCGTTTTGGCAAGTACTTATCATGTTGGAACTTTGCTCCGAACACTTGGAAGCGCTAACTGGTAACGCGGAGACGATATCAGGGGATTTGGGCAAAAGGCAAGGTTAATATGCATGGTGAGCAAAAGGCGAGGTAAATATGCATGGTAAACTGCCGTTTTCCCAAAAACTCACTTTTCCGTAAGAGCTAGCGGAAAGCAACGTTCGGCAGGAATGTTGAACGCCACAAGGCCTATCTTTTGTCCATATACGGCAATTCGATCCGAGGTACGCAAAAGGGCGATATGGCCGATAAACGTATGTGACAAAAAGTGTGCACAAAATGCGTCACCTAGTGTAATTCTCTTAACGGCATGGCAAGCACCGTTTTGGCAAGTACTTATCATGAAGGAACTATGCTTTTGACACTTGGAAGCGCTAACTGGTAACGCGGAGACGATATTCGGGGATTTGGGCAAAAGGCAAGGTTAATATGCATGGTGAGCAAAAGGCGAGGTAAATCGCCATCGTTGACAGTTGTCAGTTGTTTTGGTTGGACGCTTTCTTATCTGCTCGCGTGAAATTGTATTTTTACCATACCAGTTTTTCTCCTCGAAACGCTACGAACCGTTCAAACGTTATACAAGCCGTTGTGTTCCCTCGTGGCACTGTAAAGCTCAGCTAGTTTTCGCGATACACGGTGCAAAAGCAACTTTAACTTGCAATGTCGTCCTGCTCGTGCTGCAATAAAGCGATCCAGGCTGCCCCAATCCTCTGCGCTGGGTACTGTGGCCTAGCGTTCCATAGTGAATGCACTGGAGTGCCATCAAAGTGCCTTGAAGAACTTTCTAGCGGCAGTGGTTTGTTGTGGATGTGCTGTGATTGCATTGAATTCCGCAACAGTGGTAAAATTGGGCTCGTTGCTGAACTGCAGATGCTGCTCCAGAAGATGATGGACGGCGTCTCGGAGTCTTTAATGGCAGCTTTCTCTAAGCTGAGAGACGAGGTGCTCTCTCTCAAAACACCTCGATCTCCCCGTGCTTACGCGGATGTAACCAACGCCTCTCCGACACCGAATCTCACCACTCACTCGACTCATCGACTCATCGATCACCACTTACCTACACAACCAGCTACACACCTTATCTCATCAGTTCAACACGCACGCGATTTGTCGGGGACACTTCCACCACTATGCAAAGGAGCCGATATTATCCGGGGAAACGTCGATCCACAATTAATCGCACCAAACCGCACTTGGCTGTTTATGTCGCGATTTGCGCCCACCGTCACTGAGGATAATGTCGCTGATATGATTGCCTCACGCCTGACTTTGAGGAAGGAAGAGATTTTCGTGCGCAAGCTGGTTAAGCGTGACGTGGATTTAAGCTCGCTGCACTTCATCTCCTTCAAGGTCGCTGTGCCTGCTGAAAAGCGTGCGGCCGCACTATCACCAACATCCTGGCCGTCCAACCTCGTTTTTCGAGAGTTCTTATCTACACCCCGCCCCGCACCGACTACTACCGAATGCCCTATGGCTTCGGCACCGCCCGTTTCTACCATCATTTCACCAACGCACCCGATTCCTGTGGACGCTTCTCCGGTTTTCGATGCTGCTGTTAGGCCTGCCGTGTCTACCGCCGTTCCCGCGGCGGCCTCCGTTGCTGCTGCGACCGCCCCGGACGTTGCAGTTGTTCCTGCCGGGGCCTCCACCGTTCCAGCAGCAGCTCCCAGGGCATCGACTATGTCGGCTGTTGCCTCAACCAGCGGCACTCCTCGACTTAATCATCGGACTCCCCCGGAAAGCCTGGCAGCACCAAAGAAGAGGACCCGTGGAGATCACGCCCGACATCAATCGTCGAGTTCCCTTCCTGCTCCCGTCGATTCCGAATAGCATCAATCCTCATCTTTCTGCTACCTGGATATTTATTATCAGAATGTTCGTGGCCTACGAACAAAGTCCGATATTATGTTTCTCGCTTCATGTGAATCCGATGCCGATATCATTGTCCTCGCCGAAACCTGGCTGGATGCTAGCTTACCGTCCTCACTCTTTTTTACTTCAAACTTTAATGTTTATCGTTGCGACCGTTCCTGCCTTAATAGCACCCGTTCCCGTGGGGGTGGTGTTCTGATTGCATGCAACTCTCGTTTGTCTTCCTATCAAATTCCATCGAATTTTTCGGGAATTGAGAGCTTGTGGATTTGTATATATTTGGAGCATACTCGCGTGTATCTTGGGGCTTTCTATGTCCCTCCCTCGCATAATTCGGATCCGGCTACCACTCTTGCGATTCGTGATGAAATTTGCATGGTCTCTGATCGGCTCAAACCAAGTGACTTTCTGTTTGTTATTGGTGATTTCAACCAACCCCTGGTTACTTGGACCAGGGCAACCTCTTCTCCTCCGGGATGTGTTTCTTCTTTCTGGCACTACCTTCCTTCGTCGCTGGCTCCATCAAGTTCCGGTTTTTTGGATGGATTGGCCTTCAATGGATTATTCCAATTAAATGGCATTTCCAATGCCATGGGCCGGGTGCTTGATCTAGTCCTTGGTAACTCGGTAGCGGCCGCCGCGTGCTCTCCGGTGTCTCCTGGCATTAACCCTTTAGTGCCCATTGACTGTCATCATCCTCCTTTGAGCTTTGAGATCAAGATTTCTTCAACTGTACCTCGTACACTTCCTGGCACTGTTCCTCATCATCTTAATTTTAGCCGAGTAGATTATAATAAGCTTAGGGTTATCCTCTCTCGTCATGATTGGTCCTTCCTCTATGAATGTGATAATGTTAATGATGCTGTTGAATTCTTTTCTGCTTCTGTGTCCTCTGCCATATCATCCTGCTGTCCTCCTTATCGTCCCCCTCCTAACCCTCCTTGGTCGGATAGAAGGTTGAAGGTCCTTAAAAAGGACAAAGCTAGGTGCCGTCGTGCTTACTGGCGTTGCGACTCTCATTTCAACAAGTGCCGCTATAAGCTGGCTTCGTCCGCTTTCCGAATCTATAATCGCGCGCGTTATCGTATCTATAATGCCAGATTGCAGTTACGTTTTCACACAAACCCTCGGTCCTTCTGGCGCTATGTAAACTCCCGCCGTGGTGGTCAATCCATCCCTGCCCAATTGTCACTTGGGTCCCGCAGCGCTAACTCGCCCCAAGGCATAGCGGCTTTATTCGCTGAACATTTTGCGGCCATGTTCTTGGACCCAATATCCGATCCTCTCGATCTTGCTCGGGGACTGTCTTTTACCCCGTCGAAGGTTATCCATGTTCCTCCTATTGTTGTGAATAGTGAAATTGTTGAGGGAGCTCTTGCCAAACTAAATCCGTCGAACTCTCCAGGACCCGATGGCATTCCGGCCTCGGTCCTTATCAAGTGTCGATCGATTCTTGCTCCACTGCTCGCTTCAATTTTTGGACTCAGCCTCTCTACCAGTACTTTCCCTGCTTTGTGGAAAACCAGCTGGCTGTCTCCTGTGTTCAAGAAGGGCGATCGCAGTGTGATATCTAATTACCGTGGCGTCTCCTTACTCTGTGCTTGTGCGAAAGTATTCGAATCTGTTGTCCACCCTTGTGTGTTGTTTCATACTCGTTCGTGGATCAGTATTCATCAGCATGGTTTCATGCCTGGACGATCCACAACGACGAACCTTGTGCTTTTCGTCTCTTTCCTGTCCAAGTATTTAGATCGCCGTTGTCAGGTTGATGCTATTTACACGGATTTTCGTTCAGCGTTTGACCATGTTTGTCATTCATTGTTATTAGCCAAGCTTGACAAACTTGGTTTATCTTCTTCACTACTTGCCTGGTTTTGTTCTTATCTGTCTGATCGGTCCTGCAGAGTTAAACTTGGTGTCTCCCGCTCTAGTGTCATTGCCTGTAGTTCTGGGGTTCCCCAGGGTAGCGTTTTGAGTCCTCTCCTTTTCCTTCTGTTTATCAATGATGTTTGTCCTATACTTCCCCATGATGGTCACCTTCTCTATGCAGATGACCTAAAAATTTTTCTTCCTGTTGCCAATCTCTCTGACTGTATGGTTCTTCAAGATTTTTTGAACGAATTTTCCTTGTGGTGTTCCGCTAACTTCTTATCCCTGTGTCCCGAGAAATGTTCTGCCATTTCTTTCTCCCGTTCCCAATCTCCTTTGTGTGCGACTTATTCTGTGTATGGTTGCCGCCTTCAACGTGTTGAGTCCATTCGTGACCTTGGTGTCATTCTTGACACCAGGGTTACGTTCAACCTGCACTATGAAGCTGTCCTTAGTAAATGTTTCAAAACTTTAGGTCTGATCAGACATTTGTCACATGGTTTCTATGATCCTCTTTGTTTAAAAGCCCTGTATTGTGCCCTCGTTCGTCCCATTGTCGAATATGCTTGTGTTGTTTGGAATCCCGCGGGTGTTGGTTGGTGTGCCAGGTTCGAGAGGATCCAAAGAACTTTTACCCGTTTTGCTGTTGCTCGTTTGTACGGGGGTTCTGTCCAGCAGATGCCTTCGTACACGTCCCGGTGTCAGCTACTGGGTCTTCCCTCCCTGGAACAGAGGCGTGTCTCCGCGCAGGCCTCCTTCATTGCTGGAGTTATCCTGGGCGAGATTGATGCCCCAGCGCTGCTTGCCTGCGTCAACTTCTACGTGCCTTCTCGGTCCCTTCGTCCGCGTGCTCCTCTTTTTGTTGAATCCCGTCGTACTGGTGTCGGTAACAATGACCCTGTGCTTGTGTCTACGCGTCACTTCAATCTCCTTTCTGATCACTTTGATTTCAATTCTTCCCTCTCAAATTTCCGCTCTTCTATATCCTCTACTCCTGCTTTGCTTTAATTTTTCTATTGCCTTCTTTCTGCTTCCGGTTCAACAGCATCTTTTCGGGTCCACGCTTATCCATGTTTGTAGTCTGAGTTAGGGTCTAGTGCTTAAGTCCCTGTTTTGTATCTTAATTTTAAGTTTTGTTTAGCCCATAAGTGGCAGACAAAATAAATAAATAAATAATAATAAATAATAATAAATATGCAAGGTAAACTGCCTCTTGCCCAAGAATTCACTTTTCCGAACGAGCTAGTGGAAAGCAATGTTCGGCACGAATGTTTATCTTCTTGTGGCCTATCTTTCGTCCATGCATGGCATTTCGATCCGAGCTACGAAAAAGGGCGATATGGCCGATACACGTATGTGACAAAAAGTGTGCACAAAATGCGCCACCAAGTGTAATTCCCTTAACGGCATGGCAAGCACTGTTTTGGCAAGTACTCGTCATGTTGGAACTTTGATCCGAACACTAAGAAGCGCTAACTGGTAACGCGGAGACGACCTTCGGGGATTTGGGCAAAAGGCAAGGTTTATATGCACGGTGAGCAAAAGGCAAGGTTAATATGCATAGTAAACTGCTTTTTGCCCAAAAACTCACTTTCCAGTACGAGCTAGCGGGAAGCAATGTTCCGCACGAATGTTTATCGTCTCAACGACTATCTTTCGTCCATACATGGCATTTCGATCCGAGGTACGCAAAAGGGCGATATGGCCGATACACGTGTGTGACAAAAAGTGTGAACAAAATGCGCCACCAAGTGTAATTCCCGGACTGGCATGGCAAGCACCGTTTTGGCAAGTATTTATCATGTTGGAACTTTGCTTTGGATACTTGGAAGCGCTAACTGGTAACGCGGAGACGATATTCGGGGATTGGGCCAAAAGGCGAGGTAAATATGCATGGTAAACTGCCTTTTGCCCAATAACTCACTTTTCCGTACGAGCTAGCAGAAAGCAATGTTCGGCACAAATGTTTATCGCCACGAGGCCTATTTTTCGTTCATTTATACCATCTCCAAAGGTTTTTGAGTGTGGTCGGGAATACGTTAAAAGTGCTTCGAACCACCAAGGAAGTTGTTTTGGTGTGGTTGCAATTACGTAGAAAGTTCTTCGAACCATCTCCAAAGTTGTTTTAGTTTGGTTGGAATTACGTAAAAAGTGCTTCGAACCACCTAGGAAGTTGTTTTGATGTGGTCGAGAATTTAAAAAAAGCTCCGAACCACCTTCAAATTTGTTTTAGTGTGGTTGGGAATACGTAAAAAGTGCTCCGAACCACCTTCAAAATTGTTTTGGTGTTGTTTGAAATACGTAGAAAGTGCTTCGAACCACCTTCTAAGTTGTTTTGGTGTGGTTGAAATTACGTAAAAAGTGCTTCGAACCACCTAGGAAGTTGTTTTGATGTGGTCGGGAATTTATTAAAGTAGGTCCGAACCACCTTCAAATTTGTTTTAGTGTGGTTGGGAATACGTAAAAAGTGCTCCGAACCACCTTCAAAATTGTTTTGGTGTTGTTTGAAATACGTAGAAAGTGCTTCGAACCACCTTCTAAGTTGTTTTGGTGTGGTTGAAATTACGTAAAAAGTGCTTCGAACCACCTAGGAAGTTGTTTTGATGTGGTCGGGAATTTATTAAAGTAGGTCCGAACCACCTTCAAAGTTGTTTTAGTGTGGTTGGGAATACGTAAAAAGTGCTCCGAACCACCTTCAAAATTGTTTTGGTGTTGTTTGAAATACGTAGAAAGTGCTTCGAACCATCTTCTAAGTTGTTTTGGTGTGGTTGAAATTACGTAAAAAGTGCTTCGAACCACCTAGGAAGTTGTTTTGGTTTGGTTGGAATTACATAAAAAGTGCTTCGAACCATCTCCAAAGTTGTCATGGGTGCAGGGCGGTAAGATGTGGGGGTACGGGGTGGATGGGGTATGTTTGGCCACACCAACATTGGTCACTCGTGCATCACGGACATTTAAAACCATCTTTCCTACACTATTCGTGCTTGTTCGACTTTGCTCGAAAAATTCGAGTACTCCGGTGGACAGGAGGGCGAGATTCGAGTGCTTGATTTGCCAGCAGGGCCGGTTTGATAACCGAATAGTCCAGAAGTTCCTAGACACCTTGATCATGTTTTTACCTCTAGTTCAAGTATCTTATGCTAACCCTACCTTAAGTCGTAAGCACCATGAAAAATGACATCTGTCAGAATCGACCACGAGGTAGATTCTCTTTTGCTTTCAACCTCCGAGCAGTACGGACGACTTTAAAAGTGAGAAACGTAAAAAGTGAAGAAAGTGAAAAACTCAAGTGATTCCAGAAAAGTGAGTGAATTTTTAGTAAAAATCGCTTCCAAAGCGGTAAAGATTTGCCGAATCGGATATTTATTCAAAATCGGCACATCGGGTGACACTAGTTGCAAAACATTAAAAACATGACATGTGGTCAAGCAAAGTTGATAATTTTTTTTTCAAGTGCTCAATGATGTGTTGTGAAGGATATTGCCGTGAAAACCACAGAAGAATTTACTTTAAACTAGAATTTTGACAAAAAAAAACATTTAACACCATAGGTTTTTCCGGACCGGCACGCCCAACCAGCACAGCGACTGCTCGATACTGCTCGAAAGTTTCGAGCAAGTGCAGGAAACAACATAAAAGTGGGGGGAAAACTGGTTTGAGCCTCGGTGCCGGGCAATTGACCACTCTGGTTTCACCAGAACACACCCTACACCCCCGCTCAAACCCAAGCCCCACCTATTTCCCCCCAGGTCATAGTTAAGGGTCTATGTGGGACAGTAAAAAATATAGAATTGGCCTGCATATATCGAGCAGCGTTGAAAGATGCTCTTATAACTGTTTATATTTAAAACGATGGTTTTTTGTTGTGTAATCTTATTGTTTTGTTTTTTTTTTTCAGTACGACGACGAATAAAATGGATAACAAAAATGCTGAGAAGCCAAAATACGTGCCACTTCAACTCAGCGAATATTTTATGCACAAGTTTTCCAATAAAAACAAATCAATTCCGGCGGTTGCGTGGCGCAAGGCAGCCATTAAGCAGTATAAGGAATTGACTGCCGCACAAAAACAAGCGCTGCAAACCGAGCTCAGCAAAAAACAAGCAGCGTTTGTTTCAAAAATGGCTGACTACATCGACTTGCTCCCGTCAGAGAAAAAGCCTCGCCACCAGCAAATGCTGACACACTACGTGCAGTCAATGCGGTGTGCTATCAGCAGCGATGTCCATTCAACTGCATCATCTGACAGGCAAGCAGTAACGTAAGTTTTTCATTTAAATAATATGAGGCTTTCATTGCGATGTGTATTCGCATGCAAAGCAACATTGGTTCGCTAAAGATAGGAATGTTTTGTACAATGAAGGCGGTCAGTAAAAACATAGAACCGTTCTTTAGCAAGCTGGTGTGCAAATATGTTTTAAATGTTTCGTTGCTTAGATTGACAAACATATTTTTTTTTTATATTTTTAGGGTTACCACTCCGGCACAGATGCTACACTCATCACAATTTCTTGAGCCACCACCAAGGTATTTCTTGAAAAAACGTTTTTGCGTCGAAAATGGTCCGTTACACAATACTAAACTATTTCTGCCTATTTCCAACAGCAATTTGCTTCAATTTTATAACCAGTTTCTCTATTTTGGTGATCCGATGGAGTGCAAAAAAACCTTCGAGGGGCTGTCAAGACGACTAAAGAGCGTCATTGAAACAGTGAAGAAAAACGCGCAAGAACTTTTCCTGCAGGAGGCGCCACAATATATTGAAAGCCTATCTGATGATGCAAGGAATGAATACATACGCCTTTTGAAAGAAACACTTATTCACGAAAGGAGTGGCAAGGAACGGTAAGAGAAGTTGTTTGGTCCAGATGCTGATGAATATTTTTTTTAAACTACTTCTTTTTACTAACTCATTCGTAATAGGCCTGGCGCGACGTTTAAAGGAAAAAAAACTCCAAACAGCGGTAGGCTGCGGGAACCCACCCTTCCACCAAGGTAAGAATGCCACAACAACGTGTACTTTTATATGTCGTCAAGTGCAAAACCAAATCATTCCCAAATTGTATTTCACAGAACATCGCTTGAGTTTTTTGCACGATTCATTTACACTGGGAAAGCAAGCAGTCTGCGGGAGTCATTTAAAAAGCTTTCGAATGCCTCAAAGCAAATCATCGCAAGAAACAGAAAAGACATGCAGAAACAATACTTCGCCGACCTTAAAAAATTTTTGAGTATGCTGCCAAAGCAGAAAGCAAAGGTATATCTAAGATACGTGCAGCTGAAGGCCAAGTGGAAAATTGACTTGTAGTCTTTGTTGCTCAAAAGGTTTGTAAATAGGTTTTTTCTGTTTTTTTTTTCATTATCAAATTCGATTAAAATACCATATGCAATTCTCATAATCGTTTTTTTTTTTCAAATGATTTTAGAAATGTTGGAGTAAAGCTGATTAAAGACGATACGTCCGCATCACCTGATCGTTGAGTTCCTTAAAAATAAGAAAACGTGGACTGCCGCACTTTGGGTGTTAAACTTTATTTTTAAAAGACCATTTTTTTACCATTTCTTTTTTAATTCAATAATCACCATTCAAAATTCCCCGTTTCATCCCTATTTTAGTTGAATTTTTAATAAGGCTTCAATATTTTAAAAAGTGAGAAGTTTATACTGGTAAAATGACATTTGATTATTAACATAAAAAAAATGCAAAAGAAAATTTGATGAAATCGAAACAAAGATCATTTATTATTTGAGAAATCCGAAACTCACTCAAACCCTTAAGTTTGAATAAGCTAACTTGAAAGAACACGAAGATATTGGTTGATGACCACAAAATTTGGGAACTTAGTCGGCCAAAGTGCACTTTGTAGGACGATTTGCGGGGGGTAAGAGGGATCGGATGGAAAAATGAATAATAAGCAAATAGTCTCACCTCGTCACGATCTACAACTTAGCCGTTTAGCCGACCGACGTACCGCGGATTGAGTTCATGGTTACGGTAAATTATCCCGCGGAGTGAGTTCCAGGGTGCAGGGCGCTAAGATGTGGGGGGTAAGGGGTGGTTGGGGTATGTTCGGGCGCACCAACGTTGGTCCCTTTTGCACCACCGACATTTAAAACCATCTTTCCTACACTTTATGTGCTTGCTCGACTTTGCGTCCATTCATGGCATTTCGATCCGAGGTACACAAAAGGGCGATATGGCCGATACACGTATGTGACAAAAAGTGTGCACAAAATGCGCCACGGCGTGAAATTCCCTGACCGTCATGGCAAGCCCTTTTTTGGCAAGTATTTATCATGTTGGAACTTTGATCCGAACACTTGAAAGCGCTTACTGGTAACGCGGAGACGATATTCGGGGATTTGGCCAAAAGGCAAGGTTAATATGCATGGTGAGC
Source organism: Anopheles coustani (assembly GCF_943734705.1). Taxonomy (NCBI): domain Eukaryota; kingdom Metazoa; phylum Arthropoda; class Insecta; order Diptera; family Culicidae; genus Anopheles; species Anopheles coustani. The sequence goes on from NW_026525391.1 coordinate 96,873, forward strand.
AAAAGGCGAGGAAAATATACATGGTAAACTGCCTTTTGCCCAAAAACTCACTTTTCCGTACGAGCTAGCGGAAGGCAATGTTCGGCACGAATGTTTATCGCCACAAGGCCTATCTTTCGTCCATATATGGCATTTCGATCCGAGGTACGCAAAAGAGCGATATGGCCGATACACGTATGTGACAAAAAGTGTGCACAAAATGCGCCACCAAGTGTAATTCCCTTAACGGCATGGCAAGCACCGTTGTGGCAAGTACCTATCATGTTGGAACTTTGCTTTGGACACTTGGAAGCGCTTACTGGTAACGCGGAGACGATATTCGGGGATTTGGGCAAAAGGTAGGGTTAATTTGCATGGTGAGCAAAAGGCAAGCTAAATATGCATGGTAAACTGTCTTTTCCCCAAGAACTCACTTTTCCGTACGAGCTAGCGAAAAGCAATGTTCGACACGAATGTTTATCGCTACATGGCCTATCTTTCGTCAATATACGGCATTTCGATCGGAGGTACGCAAAAGGGCGATATGGCCGATACACGTACGTGACAAAAAGTGTGCACAAAATGCGCCACCAAGTGTAATTTCCTTAACGGCATGGCAAGCACTGTTTTGGCAAGCACTTATCATGTTGGAACTTTGCTCCGAACACTTGGAAGCGCTAACTGGTAAAGCGGAGACGATATTCGGGGATTTGGGCAAAAGGCAAGGTTAATATGCATGGTGAGCAAAAGGCGAGGTAAAAATGCATGGTAAACTGCCTTTTGCCCAAAAACTCACTTTTCCGTACGAGCTAGCGGAAGGCAATGTTCGGCACGAATGTTTATCGCCACAAGGCCTATCTTTCGTCCATATATGGCATTTCGATCCGAGGTACGCAAAAGAGCGATATGGCCGATACACGTATGTGACAAAAAGTGTGCACAAAATGCGCCACCAAGTGTAATTCCCTTAACGGCATGGCAAGCACCGTTGTGGCAAGTACCTATCATGTTGGAACTTTGCTTTGGACACTTGGAAGCGCTAACTGGTAACGCGGAGACGATATTCGGGGATTTGGGCAAAAGGTAGGGTTAATTTGCATGGTGAGCAAAAGGCAAGCTAAATATGCATGGTAAACTGTCTTTTCCCCAAGAACTCACTTTTCCGTACGAGCTAGCGAAAAGCAATGTTCGACACGAATGTTTATCGCTACATGGCCTATCTTTCGTCAATATACGGCATTTCGATCGGAGGTACGCAAAAGGGCGATATGGCCGATACACGTACGTGACAAAAAGTGTGCACAAAATGCGCCATCAAGTGTAATTCCCTTAACGGCATGCCAAGCACTGTTTTGGCAAGTACTTATCATGTTGGAACTTTGATCCGAACACTTGGAAGCGCTAACTGGTAACGCGGAGACGATATTCGGGGATTTGGCCAGAAGGCAAGGTTAATATGCATGATGAGCAAAAGGCGAGGTAAATATGCATGGTAAACTGCCTCTTCCCCAAAAACTCACTTTTCCGTACGAGCTAGCGGAAAGCAATGTTCAGCACGAATGTTTATTGTTACGAGGCCTATCTTTCGTCCATACATGGCATTTCGATGCCAGGTACGCAAAAGGGCGATATGGCCATAACACGTATGTGACAAAAAGTGTGCACAAAATGCGCCACCAAGTGTAATTCTCAGACCGGCATGGCAAGCACCGTTTTGGCAAGTACTTATCATGTTGGAACTTTGCTTTGGACACTTGGAAGTGCTAACTTTTAACGTGTTCGGTTAGACGGTTTCAGCTATACATCGTATTGTTCAGTGAGACGGTTTCAGCTATATCAACAATTTTTTAAATGACAGTAACATTCACGATTCTTTCTATTTGTTTCATAGGAAAAGCGAACAATCAACGTCTCGCGATAATCGACATTCCGCAGTTTTGCCGAAACGAAAAGTTACACCAACGTAGGTTTTATAATTTCAAAGGTTTTTAGACATAACGTGACTTTAACTATTATCTACGCTTTTTTCAACTTTTTCTAGCGATATTGCCGAATTCCACAAAAAATACTTACTTTTTGGGAAACCTGAAGAGCACGAAGCCGATTACGCAAACTATTCAACCATATGACCGACTTGCAGACCTCTGACCGGGTTGTCCCCAAGTAATAAAAGATACGTCTCCGCCCGCCCAACTTTAAAATATTCTACGATAAGCCGCTATCTTATACCACCTGGCCGCTATTCGTGATTCAAGGGTGATTTTGACCAAGTGTCGGGATAGGCGCATTTTGTGCACTTTTTTTGTCACATACGTGTATCGGCCATATCGCCCTTTTGCGTACCTCAGATCGAAATGCCGTATACGGACGAAAGATAGGCCTTGTAGCGATAAACATTCGTGTCGAACATTGCTTTCCGCTAGCTCGTACGGAAAAGTGAGTTTTAGGGCAAAAGACAGTTTACCATGCATATTTACCTCGCCTTTTGCTTACCATGCATATTAACCTTGCTTTTTGGCCAAATCCCCGAATATCGTCTCCGCGTTACCAGTTAGCGCTTCCAAGTGTTCGGAGCAAAGTTCCAACATGATAAGTACTTGCCAAAACGGTGCTTGCCATGCCGTTAAGGGAGTTACACTTGGTGGCGCATTTTGTGCACACTTTTTGTCACATACGTGTATCGGCCATATCGCCCTGTTGCGTACCTCGGATCGAAATGCCGTATATGGACGAAAGATAGGCCTTGCGGCGATAAACATTCGTGCCGGACATTGCTTTCCGCAAGCTCGTACGGAAAAGTGAGTTTTTGGGCATATGGCAGTTTACCATGCATATTTACCTCGCCTTTTGCTTACCATGCATATTAACCTTGCCTTTTGGCCAAATCCCCGAATATCGTCTCCGCGTTACCAGTTAGCGCTTCCAAGTGTTCGGATCAAAGTTCCAACATGATAAGTACTTGCCAAAACGGTGCTTGCCATGCCGGTCAGGGAATTACACTTGGTGGCGCATTTTGTGCACACTTTTTGTCACATACGTATATCGGACATATCGCCCTTTTGCGTACCTCGGATTGAAATGCCGTATATGGACAAAAGATAGGCCTCATGGCGATGAACATTCGTGCCGAACATTGCTTTCCGCTAGCTCGTACGGAAAAGTGAGTTTTTGGGCAGAAAGCAGTTTACCATGCATATTTACCTCGCCTTTTGCTCACCATGCATATAAACCTTGCCTTTTGGCCAAATCTCCGATTTTCGTCTCCGCGTTACCAGTTAGCGCTTCCAAGTGTTCAAAGCAAAGTTCCATCATGATAAGTACTTGCCAAAACGGTGCTTGCCATGCCGTTAAGGGAATTGCACTTGATGGCGCATTTTGTGCACACTTTTTGTCACATACGTGTATCGGCCATATCGCCCTGTTGCGTACCTCGGATCGAAATGCCGTATATGGACGAAAGATAGTCCTTGAGACGATAAACATTCGTGCGGAACATTTCTTTCCGCTAGCTCGTACGAAAAAGTGAATTTTTGGGCAAAAGGCAGTTTACCATGCATATTTACCTTGCCTTTTGCTCACCATGCATATTAACCTTGCCTTTTGCCCAAATCCCCGAATATCGTCTCCGCGTTACCAGTTAGCGCTTTCAAGTGTTCGGATCAAAGTTCCAACATGATAAGTACTTGCCAAAACGGTGCTTGCCATGCCGGTCAGGGAATTACACTTGGTGGCGCATTTTGTGCACACTTTTTGTCACATACGTATATCGGACATATCGCCCTTTTGCGTACCTCGGATTGAAATGCCGTATATGGACAAAAGATAGGCCTCATGGCGATGAACATTCGTGCCGAACATTGCTTTCCGCTAGCTCGTACGGAAAAGTGAGTTTTTGGGCAGAAAGCAGTTTACCATGCATATTTACCTCGCCTTTTGCTCACCATGCATATAAACCTTGCCTTTTGGCCAAATCTCCGATTTTCGTCTCCGCGTTACCAGTTAGCGCTTCCAAGTGTTCAAAGCAAAGTTCCATCATGATAAGTACTTGCCAAAACGGTGCTTGCCATGCCGTTAAGGGAATTGCACTTGATGGCGCATTTTGTGCACACTTTTTGTCACATACGTGTATCGGCCATATCGCCCTTTTGCGTACCTCGGATCGAAATGCCGTATATGGACGAAAGATAGGCCTTGCGGCGATAAACATTCGTGCCGGACATTGCTTTCCGCAAGCTCGTACGGAAAAGTGAGTTTTTGGGCATATGGCAGTTTACCATGCATATTTACCTCGCCTTTTGCTTACCATGCATATTAACCTTGCCTTTTGGCCAAATCCCCGAATATCGTCTCCGCGTTACCAGTTAGCGCTTCCAAGTGTTCGGATCAAAGTTCCAACATGATAAGTACTTGCCAAAACGGTGCTTGCCATGCCGGTCAGGGAATTACACTTGGTGGCGCATTTTGTGCACACTTTTTGTCACATACGTATATCGGACATATCGCCCTTTTGCGTACCTCGGATTGAAATGCCGTATATGGACAAAAGATAGGCCTCATGGCGATGAACATTCGTGCCGAACATTGCTTTCCGCTAGCTCGTACGGAAAAGTGAGTTTTTGGGCAGAAAGCAGTTTACCATGCATATTTACCTCGCCTTTTGCTCACCATGCATATAAACCTTGCCTTTTGGCCAAATCTCCGATTTTCGTCTCCGCGTTACCAGTTAGCGCTTCCAAGTGTTCAAAGCAAAGTTCCAACATGATAAGTACTTGCCAAAACGGTGCTTGCCATGCCGTTAAGGGAGTTACACTTGGTGGCGCATTTTGTGCACACTTTTTGTCACATACGTGTATCGGCCATATCGCCCTGTTGCGTACCTCGGATCGAAATGCCGTATATGGACGAAAGATAGTCCTTGAGACGATAAACATTCGTGCGGAACATTTCTTTCCGCTAGCTCGTACGAAAAAGTGAATTTTTGGGCAAAAGGCAGTTTACCATGCATATTTACCTTGCCTTTTGCTCACCATGCATATTAACCTTGCCTTTTGCCCAAATCCCCGAATATCGTCTCCGCGTTACCAGTTAGCGCTTTCAAGTGTTCGGATCAAAGTTCCAACATGATAAGTACTTGCCAAAACGGTGCTTGCCATGCCGGTCAGGGAATTACACTTGGTGGCGCATTTTGTGCACACTTTTTGTCACATACGTATATCGGACATATCGCCCTTTTGCGTACCTCGGATTGAAATGCCGTATATGGACAAAAGATAGGCCTCATGGCGATGAACATTCGTGCCGAACATTGCTTTCCGCTAGCTCGTACGGAAAAGTGAGTTTTTGGGCAGAAAGCAGTTTACCATGCATATTTACCTCGCCTTTTGCTCACCATGCATATAAACCTTGCCTTTTGGCCAAATCTCCGATTTTCGTCTCCGCGTTACCAGTTAGCGCTTCCAAGTGTTCAAAGCAAAGTTCCATCATGATAAGTACTTGCCAAAACGGTGCTTGCCATGCCGTTAAGGGAATTGCACTTGATGGCGCATTTTGTGCACACTTTTTGTCACATACGTGTATCGGCCATATCGCCCTTTTGCGTACCTCGGATCGAAATGCCATGAATGGACGAAAGATAGTCCTTAAGACGATAAACATTCGTGCGGAACATTGCTTTCCGCTAGCTCGTACTGAAAAGTGAGTTTTTGGGCAACAGGCAGTTTACCATGCATATTTACCTCGCCTTTTGCTCACCATGCATATTTACCTTGCCTTTTTCCCAAATCCCCGAATATCGTCTCCACATTGATAGTTAGCGCTGCCAAGTGTTCGGAGCAAAGTTCCAACATGATAAGTACTTGCCAAAACGGTGCTTGCCATGCCGGTCAGGGAATTACACTTGGTGGCGCATTTTGTGCACACTTTTTGTCACATACGTGTATCGGCCATATCGCCCTTTTGTGTACCTCGGATCGAAATGCCATGAATGGACGCAAAGTCGAGCAAGCACATAAAGTGTAGGAAAGATGGTTTTAAATGTCGGTGGTGCAAAAGGGACCAACGTTGGTGCGCCCGAACATACCCCAACCACCCCTTACCCCCCACATCTTAGCGCCCTGCACCCTGGAACTCACTCCGCGGGATAATTTACCGTAACCATGAACTCAATCCGCGGTACGTCGGTCGGCTAAACGGCTAAGTTGTAGATCGTGACGAGGTGAGACTATTTGCTTATTATTCATTTTTCCCTCCGATCCCTCTTACCCCCCGCAAATCGTCCTACAAAGTGCACTTTGGCCGACTAAGTTCCCAAATTTTGTGGTCATCAACCAATATCTTCGTGTTCTTTCAAGTTAGCTTATTCAAACTTAAGGGTTTGAGTGAGTTTCGGATTTCTCAAATAATAAATGATCTTTGTTTCGATTTCATCAAATTTTCTTTTGCATTTTTTTTATGTTAATAATCAAATGTCATTTTACCAGTATAAACTTCTCACTTTTTAAAATATTGAAGCCTTATTAAAAATTCAACTAAAATAGGGATGAAACGGGGAATTTTGAATGGTGATTATTGAATTAAAAAAGAAATGGTAAAAAAATGGTCTTTTAAAAATAAAGTTTAACACCCAAAGTGCGGCAGTCCACGTTTTCTTATTTTTAAGGAACTCAACGATCAGGTGATGCGGACGTATCGTCTTTAATCAGCTTTGCTCCAACATTTCTAAAATCATTTGAAAAAAAAAAAACGATTATGAGAATTGCATATGGTATTTTAATCGAATTTGATAATTAAAAAAAAAACAGAAAAAACCTATTTACAAACCTTTTGAGCAACAAAGACTACAAGTCAATTTTCCACTTGGCCTTCAGCTGCACGTATCTTAGATATACCTTTGCTTTCTGCTTTGGCAGCATACTCAAAAATTTTTTAAGGTCGGCGAAGTATTGTTTCTGCATGTCTTTTCTGTTTCTTGCGATGATTTGCTTTGAGGCATTCGAAAGCTTTTTAAATGACTCCCGCAGACTGCTTGCTTTCCCAGTGTAAATGAATCGTGCAAAAAACTCAAGCGATGTTCTGTGAAATACAATTTGGGAATGATTTGGTTTTGCACTTGACGACATATAAAAGTACACGTTGTTGTGGCATTCTTACCTTGGTGGAAGGGTGGGTTTCCGCAGCCTACCGCTGTTTGTAGTTTTTTTTCCTTTAAACGTCGCGCCAGGCCTATTACGAATGAGTTAGTAAAAAGAAGTAGTTTAAAAAAAATATTCATCAGCATCTGGACCAAACAACTTCTCTTACCGTTCCTTGCCACTCCTTTCGTGAATAAGTGTTTCTTTCAAAAGGCGTATGTATTCATTCCTTGCATCATCAGATAGGCTTTCAATATATTGTGGCGCCTCCTGCAGGAAAAGTTCTTGCGCGTTTTTCTTCACTGTTTCAATGACGCTCTTTAGTCGTCTTGACAGCCCCTCGAAGGTTTTTTTGCACTCCATCGGATCACCAAAATAGAGAAACTGGTTATAAAATTGAAGCAAATTGCTGTGGGAAATAGGCAGAAATAGTTTAGTATTGTGTAACGGACCATTTTCGACGCAAAAACGTTTTTTCAAGAAATACCTTGGTGGTGGCTCAAGAAATTGTGATGAGTGTAGCATCTGTGCCGGAGTGGTAACCCTTAAAATATAAAAAAAAAATATGTTTGTCAATCTAAGCAACGAAACATTCAAAACATATTTGCACACCAGCTTGCTAAAGAACGGTTCTATGTTTTTACTGACCGCCTTCATTGTACAAAACATTTCTATCTTTAGCGAACCAATGTTGCTTTGCATGCGAATACACATCGCAATGAAAGCCTCATATTATTTAAATGAAAAACTTACGTTACTGCTTGCCTGTCAGATGATGCAGTTGAATGGACATCGCTGCTGATAGCACACCGCATTGACTGCACGTAGTGTGTCAGCATTTGCTGGTGGCGAGGCTTTTTCTCTGACGGGAGCAAGTCGATGTAGTCAGCCATTTTTGAAACAAACGCAGCTTGTTTTTTTCTGAGCTCGGTTTGCAGCGCTTGTTTTTGTGCGGCAGTTAATTCCTTATACTGCTTAATGGCTGCCTTGCGCCACGCAACCGCCGGAATTGATTTGTTTTTATTGGAAAACTTGTGCATAAAATATTCGCTGAGTTGAAGTGGCACGTATTTTGGCTTCTCAGCATTTTTGTTATCCATTTTATTCGTCGTCGTACTGAAAAAAAAAAAACAAAACAATAAGATTACACAACAAAAAACCATCGTTTTAAATATAAACAGTTATAAGAGCATCTTTCAACGCTGCTCGATATATGCAGGCCAATTCTATATATTTTCCTGTCCCACATAGACCCTTAACTATGACCTGGGGGGAAATAGGTGGGGCTTGGGTTTGAACGGGGGTGTAGGGTGTGTTCTGGTGAAACCAGAGTGGTCACTTGCCCGGCACCGAGGCTCAAACCAGTTTTCCCCCCACTTTTATGTTGTTTCCTGCACTTGCTCGAAACTTTCGAGCAGTATCGAGCAGTCGCTGTGCTGGTTGGGCGTGCCGGTCCGGAAAAACCTATGGTGTTAAATGTTTTTTTTTGTCAAAATTCTAGTTTAAAGTAAATTCTTCTGTGGTTTTCACGGCAATATCCTTCACAACACATCATTGAGCACTTGAAAAAAAAATTATCAACTTTGCTTGACCACATGTCATGTTTTTAATGTTTTGCAACTAGTGTCACCCGATGTGCCGATTTTGAATAAATATCCGATTCGGCAAATCTTTACCGCTTTGGAAGCGATTTTTACTAACAATTCACTCACTTTTCTGGAATCACTTGAGTTTTTCACTTTCTTCACTTTTTACGTTTCTCACTTTTAAAGTCGTCCGTACTGCTCGGAGGTTGAAAGCAAAAGAGAATCTACCTCGTGGTCGATTCTGACAGATGTCATTTTTCATGGTGCGGTACGGAAAAGTGAGTTTTTGGGCAAGAGGCAGTTTACCATGCATATTTACCTCGCCTTTTGCTTACCATGCATATTAACCTTGCCTTTTACCGAAATCCTCGAATATCGTCTCTGCGTTACCAGTTAGCGCGTGCAAGTGTCCAAAGCAAAGTTCCAACATGATAAGTACTTGCCAAAACAGTGCTTGCTATGCCGTTAAGGGAATTACACGCGGTGGCGCATTTTGTGCACACTTTTTGTCACCAACGTGTATCGGCCATATCACCCTTTTGTGTACCTCGGATTGAAATGCCGTATATGGACGAAAGATTGGCCTTGTTGCGATAAACATTCGTGCCGAACATTGCTTTCCGCTAGCTCGTACGGAAAATGAGTTTTTGGTTACACGGCAGTTTACCATGCATATTTACCTCGCCTTTTGCTTACCATGCATATTAACCTTGCATTTTAGCCAAAACCCCGAATATCGTCTCCGCATTACCAGTTAGCGCTTCTAAGTGTTCGGAGCAAAGTTCCAACATGATAAGTACTTGCCAAAACGGTGCTTGCCATGCCGTTTAGGGTATTACACGCGGTGGCGCATTTTGTGCACACTTTTTGTCACATACGTGTATCGGCCATATCGCCCTTTTGCGTACCTCGGATCGAAATGCCGTATATGGACGAAAGATAGGCCTCGTAACGATTAACATTCGTGCAGAACATTGCTTTCCGCTAGCTCGTACGGAAAAGTGAGTTTTTGGGCAAAAGACAGTTTACCATGCATATTTACCTCGCCTTTTGCTCACCATGCATATTAACCTTGCCTTTTGCCCAAATCCCCGAATATCGTCTCCGCGTTACCAGTTAGCGCTTCAAAGTGTTCGGATCAAAGTTCTAACATGATAAGTACTGGCCAAAACAGTGCTTGCCATGCCGTTAAGGGAATTACACGCGGTGGCGCATTTTGGGCACACTTTTTGTCACATACGTGTATCGGCCATATCGCCCTTTTGCGTACCTCGGATCGAAATGCCTTGTATGAACGAAAGATAGGCCTTGTAGCGATTAACAAAAACATTCTAAGCGCACATTCAAATACATTCTAAGGTGCTTCGATGCACTTTCTACGTACTTCCTACCACATTCAAATACATTCTACGGTGCTTCGAAGCACTTTCTACGTACTTCCTACCACATTCAAATACATTCTAAGGTGCTTCGATGCACTTTCTACGTACTTCCTACCACATTCAAATACATTCTAAGGTGCTTCGATGCACTTTCTACGTACTTCCTACCACATTCAAATACATTCTAAGGTGCTTCGATGCACTTTCTACGTACTTCCTACCACATCCAAATACATTCTAAGGTGCTTCGAAACACTTTCATCGTACTTCCTACCACATCCAAATACATTCTAAGGTGCTTCAAAGCACTTTCTACGTACTTCCTACCACATCCAAATACATTCTAAGGTGCTTCAAAGCACTTTCTACGTACTTCCTACCACATCCAAATACATTCTAAGGTGCTTCAAAGCACTTTCTACGTACTTCCTACCACATCCAAATACATTCTAAGGTGCTTCAAAGCACTTTCTACGTACTTCCTACCACATCCAAATACATTCTAAGGTGCTTCGAAACACTTTCTACGTACTTCCTACCACATCCAAATATATTCTAAGGTGCTTCGAAGCACTTTCTACGTACTTCCTACCACATCCAAATACATTCTAAGGTGCTTCGAAGCACTTTCTACGTACTTCCTACCACATCCAAATACATTCTAAGGTGCTTCAAAGCACTTTCTACGTACTTCCTACCACATCCAAATACATTCTAAGGTGCTTCGAAACACTTTCTACGTACTTCCTACCACATCCAAATACATTCTAAGGTGCTTCGAAACACTTTCTACGTACTTCCTACCACATCCAAATACATTCTAAGGTGCTTCGAAGCACTTTCTACGTACTTCCTACCACATCCAAATACATTCTAAGGTGCTTCGAAGCACTTTCTACGTACTTCCTACCACATTCAAATACATTCTAAGGTGCTTCGATGCACTTTCTACGTACTTCCTACCACATCCAAATACATTCTAAGGTGCTTCGAAGCACTTTCTACGTACTTCCTACCACATCCAAATACATTCTAAGGTGCTTCAAAGCACTTTCTACGTACTTCCTACCACATCCAAATACATTCTAAGGTGCTTCAAAGCACTTTCTACGTACTTCCTACCACATCCAAATACATTCTAAGGTGCTTCGAAACACTTTCTACGTACTTCCTACCACATCCAAATACATTCTAAGGTGCTTCGAAACACTTTCTACGTACTTCCTACCACATCCAAATACATTCTAAGGTGCTTCGAAACACTTTCTACGTACTTCCTACCACATCCAAATACATTCTAAGGTGCTTCGAAGCACTTTCTACGTACTTCCTACCACATCCAAATACATTCTAAGGTGCTTCAAAGCACTTTCTACGTACTTCCTACCACATCCAAATACATTCTAAGGTGCTTCGAAACACTTTCATCGTACTTCCTACCACATCCAAATACATTCTAAGGTGCTTCGAAACACTTTCTACGTACTTCCTACCACATCCAAATACATTCTAAGGTGCTTCAAAGCACTTTCTACGTACTTCCTACCACATCCAAATACATTCTAAGGTGCTTCAAAGCACTTTCTACGTACTTCCTACCACATCCAAATACATTCTAAGGTGCTTCGAAACACTTTCTACGTACTTCCTACCACATCCAAATACATTCTAAGGTGCTTCGAAACACTTTCTACGTTCTTCCTACCACATCCAAATATATTCTAAGGTGCTTCGAAGCACTTTCTACGTACTTCCTACCACATCCAAATACATTCTAAGGTGCTTCGAAGCACTTTCTACGTACTTCCTACCACATCCAAATACATTCTAAGGTGCTTCGAAGCACTTTCTACGTACTTCCTACCACATCCAAATACATTCTAAGGTGCTTCGAAGCACTTTCTACGTACTTCCTACCACATCCAAATACATTCTAAGGTGCTTCAAAGCACTTTCTACGTACTTCCTACCACATCCAAATACATTCTAAGGTGCTTCGAAACACTTTCTACGTACTTCCTACCACATCCAAATACATTCTAAGGTGCTTCGAAACACTTTCTACGTACTTCCTACCACATCCAAATACATTCTAAGGTGCTTCGAAGCACTTTCTACGTACTTCCTACCACATCCAAATACATTCTAAGGTGCTTCGAAGCACTTTCTACGTACTTCCTACCACATTCAAATACATTCTAAGGTGCTTCGATGCACTTTCTACGTACTTCCTACCACATCCAAATACATTCTAAGGTGCTTCGAAGCACTTTCTACGTACTTCCTACCACATCCAAATACATTCTAAGGTGCTTCAAAGCACTTTCTACGTACTTCCTACCACATCCAAATACATTCTAAGGTGCTTCAAAGCACTTTCTACGTACTTCCTACCACATCCAAATACATTCTAAGGTGCTTCGAAACACTTTCTACGTACTTCCTACCACATCCAAATACATTCTAAGGTGCTTCGAAACACTTTCTACGTACTTCCTACCACATCCAAATACATTCTAAGGTGCTTCGAAACACTTTCTACGTACTTCCTACCACATCCAAATACATTCTAAGGTGCTTCGAAGCACTTTCTACGTACTTCCTACCACATCCAAATACATTCTAAGGTGCTTCAAAGCACTTTCTACGTACTTCCTACCACATCCAAATACATTCTAAGGTGCTTCGAAACACTTTCATCGTACTTCCTACCACATCCAAATACATTCTAAGGTGCTTCGAAACACTTTCTACGTACTTCCTACCACATCCAAATACATTCTAAGGTGCTTCAAAGCACTTTCTACGTACTTCCTACCACATCCAAATACATTCTAAGGTGCTTCAAAGCACTTTCTACGTACTTCCTACCACATCCAAATACATTCTAAGGTGCTTCGAAACACTTTCTACGTACTTCCTACCACATCCAAATACATTCTAAGGTGCTTCGAAACACTTTCTACGTTCTTCCTACCACATCCAAATATATTCTAAGGTGCTTCGAAGCACTTTCTACGTACTTCCTACCACATCCAAATACATTCTAAGGTGCTTCGAAGCACTTTCTACGTACTTCCTACCACATCCAAATACATTCTAAGGAGCTTCGAAGCACTTTTTACGTACTTCCTACCACATCCAAATACATTCTAAGGTGCTTCGAAACACTTTCTACGTTCTTCCTACCACATCCAAATATATTCTAAGGTGCTTCGAAGCACTTTCTACGTACTTCCTACCACATCCAAATACATTCTAAGGTGCTTCGAAGCACTTTCTACGTACTTCCTACCACATCCAAATACATTCTAAGGTGCTTCAAAGCACTTTCTACGTACTTCCTACCACATCCAAATACATTCTAAGGTGCTTCGAAGCACTTTCTACGTACTTCCTACCACATCCAAATACATTCTAAGGAGCTTCGAAGCACTTTTTACGTACTTCCTACCACATCCAAATACATTCTAAGGTGCTTCGAAACACTTTCTACGTACTTCCTACCACATCCAAATACATTCTAAGGTGCTTCGAAGCACTTTCTACGTACTTCCTACCACATCCAAATACATTCTAAGGTGCTTCGAAGCACTTTCTACGTACTTCCTACCACATCCAAATACATTCTAAGGAGCTTCGAAGCACTTTTTACGTACTTCCTACCACATCCAAATACATTCTAAGGTGCTTCGAAGCACTTTCTACGTTCTTCCTACCACATCCAAATACATTCTAAGGTGCTTCGAAACACTTTCTACGTACTTCCTACCACATCCAAATACATTCTAAGGTGCTTCGAAGCACTTTCTACGTACTTCCTACCACATCCAAATACATTCTAAAGTGCTTCGAAACACTTTCTACGTACTTCCTACAACATCCAAATACATTCTAAGGTGCTTCGAAGCACTTTCTACGTACTTCCTACCACATCCAAATACATTCTAAGGTGCTTCGAAACACTTTCTACGTACTTCCTACCACATCTTAATACATTCTAAGGTGCTTCGAAGCACTTTCTACGTACTTCCTACCACATCCAAATACATTCTAAGGTGCTTCGAAACACTTTCTACGTACTTCCTACCACATCCAAATACATTCTAAGGTGCTTCGAAACACTTTCTACGTACTTCCTACCACATCCAAATACATTCTAAGGTGCTTCGAAACACTTTCTACGTTCTTCCTACCACATCCAAATATATTCTAAGGTGCTTCGAAGCACTTTCTACGTACTTCCTACCACATCCAAATACATTCTAAGGTGCTTCGAAGCACTTTCTACGTACTTCCTACCACATCCAAATACATTCTAAGGTGCTTCGGAGCACTTTCTACGTACTTCCTACCACATCCAAATACATTCTAAGGTGCTTCGAAGCACTTTCTACGTACTTCCTACCACATCCAAATACATTCTAAGGTGCTTCGAAGCACTTTCTACGTACTTCCTACCACATCCAAATACATTCTAAGGTGCTTCGGAGCACTTTCTACGTACTTCCTACCACATTCAAATACATTCTAAGGTGCTTCAAAGCACATTTTACGTACTTCCTACCACATCCAAATACATTCTAAGGTGCTTCGAAACACTTTCTACGTTCTTCCTACCACATCCAAATACATTCTAAGGTGCTTCGAAACACTTTCTACGTACTTCCTACCACATCCAAATACATTCTAAGGTGCTTCGAAGCACTTTCTACGTACTTCCTACCACATCCAAATACATTCTAAGGAGCTTCGAAGCACTTTTTACGTACTTCCTACCACATCCAAATACATTCTAAGGTGCTTCGAAACACTTTCTACGTACTTCCTACCACATCTTAATACATTCTAAGGTGCTTCGAAGCACTTTCTACGTACTTCCTACCACATCCAAATACATTCTAAGGTGCTTCGAAGCACATTTTACGTACTTCCTACCACATCCAAATACATTCTAAGGTGCTTCGAAGCACTTTCTACGTACTTCCTACCACATCCAAATACATTCTAAGGTGCTTCGAAGCACTTTCTACGTACTTCCTACCACATCCAAATACATTCTAAGGTGCTTCGAAGCACATTTTACGTACTTCCTACCACATCCAAATACATTCTAAGGTGCTTCGAAACACTTTCTACGTACTTCCTACCACATCCAAATACATTCTAAGGTGCTTCGAAACACTTTCTACGTACTTCCTACCACATCCAAATACATTCTAAGGTGCTTCGAAACACTTTCTACGTTCTTCCTACCACATCCAAATATATTCTAAGGTGCTTCGAAGCACTTTCTACGTACTTCCTACCACATCCAAATACATTCTAAGGTGCTTCGAAGCACTTTCTACGTACTTCCTACCACATCCAAATACATTCTAAGGTGCTTCGGAGCACTTTCTACGTACTTCCTACCACATCCAAATACATTCTAAGGTGCTTCGAAACACTTTCTACGTTCTTCCTACCACATCCAAATACATTCTAAGGTGCTTCGAAACACTTTCTACGTACTTCCTACCACATCCAAATACATTCTAAGGTGCTTCGAAACACTTTCATCGTACTTCCTACCACATCCAAATACATTCTAAGGTGCTTCGAAGCACTTTCTACGTACTTCCTACCACATCCAAATACATTCTAAGGTGCTTCGAAGCACTTTCTACGTACTTCCTACCACATCCAAATACATTCTAAGGTGCTTCGAAGCACATTTTACGTACTTCCTACCACATCCAAATACATTCTAAGGTGCTTCGAAACACTTTCTACGTACTTCCTACCACATCCAAATACATTCTAAGGTGCTTCGAAACACTTTCTACGTACTTCCTACCACATCCAAATACATTCTAAGGTGCTTCGAAACACTTTCTACGTTCTTCCTACCACATCCAAATATATTCTAAGGTGCTTCGAAGCACTTTCTACGTACTTCCTACCACATCCAAATACATTCTAAGGTGCTTCGAAACACTTTCATCGTACTTCCTACCACATCCAAATACATTCTAAGGTGCTTCAAAGCACTTTCTACGTACTTCCTACCACATCCAAATACATTCTAAGGTGCTTCAAAGCACTTTCTACGTACTTCCTACCACATCCAAATACATTCTAAGGTGCTTCGAAACACTTTCTACGTACTTCCTACCACATCCAAATACATTCTAAGGTGCTTCGAAACACTTTCTACGTACTTCCTACCACATCCAAATACATTCTAAGGTGCTTCGAAGCACTTTCTACGTACTTCCTACCACATCCAAATACATTCTAAGGTGCTTCGAAGCACTTTCTACGTACTTCCTACCACATCCAAATACATTCTAAGGTGCTTCGAAACACTTTCTACGTTCTTCCTACCACATCCAAATATATTCTAAGGTGCTTCGAAGCACTTTCTACGTACTTCCTACCACATCCAAATACATTCTAAGGTGCTTCGAAGCACTTTCTACGTTCTTCCTACCACATCCAAATACATTCTAAGGTGCTTCGAAACACTTTCTACGTTCTTCCTACCACATCCAAATACATTCTAAGGTGCTTCGAAGCACTTTCTACGTACTTCCTACCACATCCAAATACATTCTAAGGTGCTTCGAAACACTTTCTACGTACTTCCTACCACATCCAAATACATTCTAAGGTGCTTCGAAACACTTTCATCGTACTTCCTACCACATCCAAATACATTCTAAGGTGCTTCGAAACACTTTCATCGTACTTCCTACCACATCCAAATACATTCTAAGGTGCTTCGAAACACTTTCTACGTACTTCCTACCACATCCAAATACATTCTAAGGTGCTTCAAAGCACTTTCTACGTACTTCCTACCACATCCAAATACATTCTAAGGTGCTTCAAAGCACTTTCTACGTACTTCCTACCACATCCAAATACATTCTAAGGTGCTTCGAAGCACTTTCTACGTACTTCCTACCACATCCAAATACATTCTAAGGTGCTTCAAAGCACTTTCTACGTACTTCCTACCACATCCAAATACATTCTAAGGTGCTTCAAAGCACTTTCTACGTACTTCCTACCACATCCAAATACATTCTAAGGTGCTTCGAAACACTTTCTACGTACTTCCTACCACATCCAAATACATTCTAAGGTGCTTCGAAACACTTTCTACGTACTTCCTACCACATCCAAATACATTCTAAGGTGCTTCGAAACACTTTCATCGTACTTCCTACCACATCCAAATACATTCTAAGGTGCTTCGAAACACTTTCTACGTACTTCCTACCACATCCAAATACATTCTAAGGTGCTTCGAAACACTTTCTACGTACTTCCTACCACATCCAAATACATTCTAAGGTGCTTCGAAACACTTTCTACGTTCTTCCTACCACATCCAAATATATTCTAAGGTGCTTCGAAGCACTTTCTACGTACTTCCTACCACATCCAAATACATTCTAAGGTGCTTCGAAGCACTTTCTACGTACTTCCTACCACATTCAAATACATTCTAAGGTGCTTCAAAGCACATTTTACGTACTTCCTACCACATCCAAATACATTCTAAGGTGCTTCGAAACACTTTCTACGTTCTTCCTACCACATCCAAATACATTCTAAGGTGCTTCGAAACACTTTCTACGTACTTCCTACCACATCCAAATACATTCTAAGGTGCTTCGAAACACTTTCATCGTACTTCCTACCACATCCAAATACATTCTAAGGTGCTTCGAAACACTTTCTACGTACTTCCTACCACATCCAAATACATTCTAAGGTGCTTCAAAGCACTTTCTACGTACTTCCTACCACATCCAAATACATTCTAAGGTGCTTCAAAGCACTTTCTACGTACTTCCTACCACATCCAAATACATTCTAAGGTGCTTCGAAACACTTTCTACGTACTTCCTACCACATCCAAATACATTCTAAGGTGCTTCGAAACACTTTCTACGTACTTCCTACCACATCCAAATACATTCTAAGGTGCTTCGAAGCACTTTCTACGTACTTCCTACCACATCCAAATACATTCTAAGGTGCTTCGAAGCACTTTCTACGTACTTCCTACCACATCCAAATACATTCTAAGGTGCTTCGAAACACTTTCTACGTTCTTCCTACCACATCCAAATATATTCTAAGGTGCTTCGAAGCACTTTCTACGTACTTCCTACCACATCCAAATACATTCTAAGGTGCTTCGAAGCACTTTCTACGTTCTTCCTACCACATCCAAATACATTCTAAGGTGCTTCGAAACACTTTCTACGTTCTTCCTACCACATCCAAATACATTCTAAGGTGCTTCGAAGCACTTTCTACGTACTTCCTACCACATCCAAATACATTCTAAGGTGCTTCGAAACACTTTCTACGTACTTCCTACCACATCCAAATACATTCTAAGGTGCTTCGAAACACTTTCATCGTACTTCCTACCACATCCAAATACATTCTAAGGTGCTTCGAAACACTTTCATCGTACTTCCTACCACATCCAAATACATTCTAAGGTGCTTCGAAACGCTTTCTACGTACTTCCTACCACATCCAAATACATTCTAAGGTGCTTCAAAGCACTTTCTACGTACTTCCTACCACATCCAAATACATTCTAAGGTGCTTCAAAGCACTTTCTACGTACTTCCTACCACATCCAAATACATTCTAAGGTGCTTCAAAGCACTTTCTACGTACTTCCTACCACATCCAAATACATTCTAAGGTGCTTCGAAACACTTTCATCGTACTTCCTACCACATCCAAATACATTCTAAGGTGCTTCGAAGCACTTTCTACGTACTTCCTACCACATCCAAATATATTCTAAGGTGCTTCGAAGCACTTTCTACGTACTTCCTACCACATCCAAATACATTCTAAGGTGCTTCGAAGCACTTTCTACGTACTTCCTACCACATCCAAATACATTCTAAGGTGCTTCGAAACACTTTCTACGTACTTCCTACCACATCCAAATACATTCTAAGGTGCTTCGAAACACTTTCTACGTACTTCCTACCACATCCAAATACATTCTAAGGAGCTTCAAAGCACTTTCTACGTACTTCCTACCACATCCAAATACATTCTAAGGTGCTTCGAAATACTTTCTACGTACTTCCTACCACATCCAAATACATTCTAAGGTGCTTCGAAGCACTTTCTACGTACTTCCTACCACATCCAAATACATTCTAAGGTGCTTCAAAGCACTTTCTACGTACTTCCTACCACATCCAAATACATTCTAAGGTGCTTCGAAACACTTTCTACGTACTTCCTACCACATCCAAATACATTCTAAGGTGCTTCGAAACACTTTCTACGTACTTCCTACCACATCCAAATACATTCTAAGGTGCTTCGAAGCACTTTCTACGTACTTCCTACCACATCCAAATACATTCTAAGGTGCTTCGAAACACTTTCTACGTACTTCCTACCACATCCAAATACATTCTAAGGAGCTTCAAAGCACTTTCTACGTACTTCCTACCACATCCAAATACATTCTAAGGTGCTTCGAAATACTTTCTACGTACTTCCTACCACATCCAAATACATTCTAAGGTGCTTCGAAGCACTTTCTACGTACTTCCTACCACATCCAAATACATTCTAAGGTGCTTCAAAGCACTTTCTACGTACTTCCTACCACATCCAAATACATTCTAAGGTGCTTCGAAACACTTTCTACGTACTTCCTACCTCATCCAAATACATTCTAAGGTGCTTCGAAACACTTTCTACGTACTTCCTATCACATCCAAATACCTTCGAAGGTGCTTCGAAGCACTTTCTACGTGCTTTCTACCACATCCAAATACCATTACAGGTGCTTCGAAGCACTTTCTACGTACTTCCTACCACATTCAAATACATTCTACGGTGCTTCGAAGCACTTTCTACGTACTTCCTACCACATCCAAATACATTCTAAGGTGCTTCGAAGCACTTTCTACGTACTTCCTACCACATCCAAATACATTCTAAGGTGCTTCGAAATACTTTCTACGTTCTTCCTACCACATCCAAATACATTCTAAGGTGCTTCGAAACACTTTCTACGTTCTTCCTACCACATCCAAATACATTCTAAGGTGCTTCGAAGCACTTTCTACGTACTTCCTACCACATCCAAATACATTCTAAGGTGCTTCGAAACACTTTCTACGTACTTCCTACCACATCCAAATACATTCTAAGGTGCTTCGAAACACTTTCATCGTACTTCCTACCACATCCAAATACATTCTAAGGTGCTTCGAAACACTTTCATCGTACTTCCTACCACATCCAAATACATTCTAAGGTGCTTCGAAACGCTTTCTACGTACTTCCTACCACATCCAAATACATTCTAAGGTGCTTCAAAGCACTTTCTACGTACTTCCTACCACATCCAAATACATTCTAAGGTGCTTCAAAGCACTTTCTACGTACTTCCTACCACATCCAAATACATTCTAAGGTGCTTCAAAGCACTTTCTACGTACTTCCTACCACATCCAAATACATTCTAAGGTGCTTCGAAACACTTTCATCGTACTTCCTACCACATCCAAATACATTCTAAGGTGCTTCGAAGCACTTTCTACGTACTTCCTACCACATCCAAATATATTCTAAGGTGCTTCGAAGCACTTTCTACGTACTTCCTACCACATCCAAATACATTCTAAGGTGCTTCGAAGCACTTTCTACGTACTTCCTACCACATCCAAATACATTCTAAGGTGCTTCGAAACACTTTCTACGTACTTCCTACCACATCCAAATACATTCTAAGGTGCTTCGAAACACTTTCTACGTACTTCCTACCACATCCAAATACATTCTAAGGAGCTTCAAAGCACTTTCTACGTACTTCCTACCACATCCAAATACATTCTAAGGTGCTTCGAAATACTTTCTACGTACTTCCTACCACATCCAAATACATTCTAAGGTGCTTCGAAGCACTTTCTACGTACTTCCTACCACATCCAAATACATTCTAAGGTGCTTCAAAGCACTTTCTACGTACTTCCTACCACATCCAAATACATTCTAAGGTGCTTCGAAACACTTTCATCGTACTTCCTACCACATCCAAATACATTCTAAGGTGCTTCGAAGCACTTTCTACGTACTTCCTACCACATCCAAATACATTCTAAGGTGCTTCGAAACACTTTCTACGTACTTCCTACCACATCCAAATACATTCTAAGGTGCTTCGAAACACTTTCTACGTACTTCCTACCACATCCAAATACATTCTAAGGAGCTTCAAAGCACTTTCTACGTACTTCCTACCACATCCAAATACATTCTAAGGTGCTTCGAAATACTTTCTACGTACTTCCTACCACATCCAAATACATTCTAAGGTGCTTCGAAGCACTTTCTACGTACTTCCTACCACATCCAAATACATTCTAAGGTGCTTCAAAGCACTTTCTACGTACTTCCTACCACATCCAAATACATTCTAAGGTGCTTCGAAACACTTTCTACGTACTTCCTACCTCATCCAAATACATTCTAAGGTGCTTCGAAACACTTTCTACGTACTTCCTATCACATCCAAATACCTTCGAAGGTGCTTCGAAGCACTTTCTACGTGCTTTCTACCACATCCAAATACCATTACAGGTGCTTCGAAGCACTTTCTACGTACTTCCTACCACATTCAAATACATTCTACGGTGCTTCGAAGCACTTTCTACGTACTTCCTACCACATCCAAATACATTCTAAGGTGCTTCAAAGCACTTTCTACGTACTTCCTACCACATCCAAATACATTCTAAGGTGCTTCAAAGCACTTTCTACGTACTTCCTACCACATTCAAATACATTCTACGGTGCTTCGAAGCACTTTCTACGTACTTCCTACCACATCCAAATACATTCTAAGGTGCTTCAAAGCACTTTCTACGTACTTCCTACCACATCCAAATACATTCTAAGGTGCTTCGAAGCACTTTCTACGTACTTCCTACCACATCCAAATACATTCTAAGGTGCTTCGAAACACTTTCATCGTACTTCCTACCACATCCAAATACATTCTAAGGTGCTTCGAAACACTTTCTACGTACTTCCTACCACATCTTAATACATTCTAAGGTGCTTCGAAGCACTTTCTACGTACTTCCTACCACATCCAAATACATTCTAAGGTGCTTCGAAACACTTTCTACGTTCTTCCTACCACATCCAAATATATTCTAAGGTGCTTCGAAACACTTTCTACGTACTTCCTACCACATCCAAATACATTCTAAGGTGCTTCGAAACACTTTCTACGTACTTCCTACCACATCCAAATACATTCTAAGGTGCTTCGAAACACTTTCATCGTACTTCCTACCACATCCAAATACATTCTAAGGTGCTTCGGAGCACTTTCTACGTACTTCCTACCACATCCAAATATATTCTAAGGTGCTTCGAAGCACTTTCTACGTACTTCCTACCACATCCAAATACATTCTAAGGTGCTTCGAAACACTTTCTACGTACTTCCTACCACATCCAAATACATTCTAAGGTGCTTCATAGCACTTTCTACGTACTTCCTACCACATCCAAATACATTCTAAGGTGCTTCAAAGCACTTTCTACGTACTTCCTACCACATCCAAATACATTCTAAGGTGCTTCGAAGCACTTTCTACGTACTTCCTACCACATCCAAATACATTCTAAGGTGCTTCGAAACACTTTCTACGTACTTCCTACCACATCCAAATACATTCTAAGGTGCTTCGAAACACTTTCATCGTACTTCCTACCACATCCAAATACATTCTAAGGTGCTTCGAAACACTTTCATCGTACTTCCTACCACATCCAAATACATTCTAAGGTGCTTCGAAACACTTTCTACGTTCTTCCTACCACATCCAAATATATTCTAAGGTGCTTCGAAGCACTTTCTACGTACTTCCTACCACATCCAAATACATTCTAAGGTGCTTCGAAGCACTTTCTACGTACTTCCTACCACATCCAAATACATTCTAAGGTGCTTCGGAGCACTTTCTACGTACTTCCTACCACATTCAAATACATTCTAAGGTGCTTCAAAGCACATTTTACGTACTTCCTACCACATCCAAATACATTCTAAGGTGCTTCAAAGCACTTTCTACGTACTTCCTACCACATCCAAATACATTCTAAGGTGCTTCAAAGCACTTTCTACGTACTTCCTACCACATCCAAATACATTCTAAGGTGCTTCGAAACACTTTCATCGTACTTCCTACCACATCCAAATACATTCTAAGGTGCTTCGAAACACTTTCTACGTACTTCCTACCACATCCAAATACATTCTAAGGTGCTTCGAAACACTTTCTACGTACTTCCTACCACATCCAAATATATTCTAAGGTGCTTCGAAGCACTTTTTACGTACTTCCTACCACATCCAAATACATTCTAAGGTGCTTCAAAGCACTTTCTACGTACTTCCTACCACATCCAAATACATTCTAAGGTGCTTCAAAGCACTTTCTACGTACTTCCTACCACATCCAAATACATTCTAAGGTGCTTCGAAACACTTTCATCGTACTTCCTACCACATCCAAATACATTCTAAGGTGCTTCGAAACACTTTCTACGTACTTCCTACCACATCCAAATACATTCTAAGGTGCTTCAAAGCACTTTCTACGTACTTCCTACCACATCCAAATACATTCTAAGGTGCTTCAAAGCACTTTCTACGTACTTCCTACCACATCCAAATACATTCTAAGGTGCTTCGAAACACTTTCTACGTACTTCCTACCACATCCAAATACATTCTAAGGTGCTTCGAAACACTTTCTACGTACTTCCTACCACATCCAAATACATTCTAAGGTGCTTCGAAGCACTTTCTACGTACTTCCTACCACATCCAAATACATTCTAAGGTGCTTCGAAGCACTTTCTACGTACTTCCTACCACATCCAAATACATTCTAAGGAGCTTCGAAGCACTTTTTACGTACTTCCTACCACATCCAAATACATTCTAAGGTGCTTCGAAACACTTTCTACGTTCTTCCTACCACATCCAAATACATTCTAAGGTGCTTCGAAGCACTTTCTACGTACTTCCTACCACATCCAAATACATTCTAAGGTGCTTCGAAGCACTTTCTACGTTCTTCCTACCACATCCAAATACATTCTAAGGTGCTTCGAAACACTTTCTACGTTCTTCCTACCACATCCAAATACATTCTAAGGTGCTTCGAAGCACTTTCTACGTACTTCCTACCACATCCAAATACATTCTAAGGTGCTTCGAAACACTTTCTACGTACTTCCTACCACATCCAAATACATTCTAAGGTGCTTCGAAACACTTTCATCGTACTTCCTACCACATCCAAATACATTCTAAGGTGCTTCGAAACACTTTCATCGTACTTCCTACCACATCCAAATACATTCTAAGGTGCTTCGAAACACTTTCTACGTACTTCCTACCACATCCAAATACATTCTAAGGTGCTTCGAAGCACTTTCTACGTACTTCCTACCACATCCAAATACATTCTAAGGAGCTTCGAAGCACTTTTTACGTACTTCCTACCACATCCAAATACATTCTAAGGTGCTTCGAAACACTTTCTACGTTCTTCCTACCACATCCAAATATATTCTAAGGTGCTTCGAAGCACTTTCTACGTACTTCCTACCACATCCAAATACATTCTAAGGTGCTTCGAAGCACTTTCTACGTTCTTCCTACCACATCCAAATACATTCTAAGGTGCTTCGAAACACTTTCTACGTTCTTCCTACCACATCCAAATACATTCTAAGGTGCTTCGAAGCACTTTCTACGTACTTCCTACCACATCCAAATACATTCTAAGGTGCTTCGAAACACTTTCTACGTACTTCCTACCACATCCAAATACATTCTAAGGTGCTTCGAAGCACTTTCTACGTACTTCCTACCACATCCAAATACATTCTAAGGTGCTTCAAAGCACTTTCTACGTACTTCCTACCACATCCAAATACATTCTAAGGTGCTTCAAAGCACTTTCTACGTACTTCCTACCACATCCAAATACATTCTAAGGTGCTTCAAAGCACTTTCTACGTACTTCCTACCACATCCAAATACATTCTAAGGTGCTTCGAAACACTTTCATCGTACTTCCTACCACATCCAAATACATTCTAAGGTGCTTCGAAACACTTTCATCGTACTTCCTACCACATCCAAATACATTCTAAGGTGCTTCGAAACACTTTCTACGTTCTTCCTACCACATCCAAATATATTCTAAGGTGCTTCGAAGCACTTTCTACGTACTTCCTACCACATCCAAATACATTCTAAGGTGCTTCGAAGCACTTTCTACGTACTTCCTACCACATCCAAATACATTCTAAGGTGCTTCGAAACACTTTCTACGTTCTTCCTACCACATCCAAATACATTCTAAGGTGCTTCGAAACACTTTCTACGTACTTCCTACCACATCCAAATACATTCTAAGGTGCTTCGAAACACTTTCATCGTACTTCCTACCACATCCAAATACATTCTAAGGTGCTTCGAAACACTTTCTACGTACTTCCTACCACATCCAAATACATTCTAAGGTGCTTCAAAGCACTTTCTACGTACTTCCTACCACATCCAAATACATTCTAAGGTGCTTCAAAGCACATTTTACGTACTTCCTACCACATCCAAATACATTCTAAGGTGCTTCGAAACACTTTCTACGTACTTCCTACCACATCCAAATACATTCTAAGGTGCTTCAAAGCACTTTCTACGTTCTTCCTACCACATCCAAATACATTCTAAGGTGCTTCGAAGCACATTTTACGTACTTCCTACCACATCCAAATACATTCTAAGGTGCTTCGAAACACTTTCTACGTTCTTCCTACCACATCCAAATATATTCTAAGGTGCTTCGAAGCACTTTCTACGTACTTCCTACCACATCCAAATACATTCTAAGGTGCTTCGAAACACTTTCTACGTACTTCCTACCACATCCAAATACATTCTAAGGTGCTTCGAAGCACTTTCTACGTACTTCCTACCACATCCAAATACATTCTAAAGTGCTTCGAAACACTTTCTACGTACTTCCTACAACATCCAAATACATTCTAAGGTGCTTCGAAGCACTTTCTACGTACTTCCTACCACATCCAAATACATTCTAAGGTGCTTCGAAACACTTTCTACGTACTTCCTACCACATCCAAATACATTCTAAGGTGCTTCGAAGCACTTTCTACGTACTTCCTACCACATCCAAATACATTCTAAAGTGCTTCGAAACACTTTCTACGTACTTCCTACAACATCCAAATACATTCTAAGGTGCTTCGAAGCACTTTCTACGTACTTCCTACCACATCCAAATACATTCTAAGGTGCTTCGAAACACTTTCTACGTACTTCCTACCACATCTTAATACATTCTAAGGTGCTTCGAAGCACTTTCTACGTACTTCCTACCACATCCAAATACATTCTAAGGTGCTTCGAAACACTTTCTACGTTCTTCCTACCACATCCAAATATATTCTAAGGTGCTTCGAAGCACTTTCTACGTACTTCCTACCACATCCAAATACATTCTAAGGTGCTTCGAAGCACTTTCTACGTACTTCCTACCACATCTTAATACATTCTAAGGTGCTTCGAAACACTTTCTACGTACTTCCTACCACATTCAAATACATTCTAAGGTGCTTCGAAACACTTTCTACGTACTTCCTACCACATCTTAATACATTCTAAGGTGCTTCGAAGCACTTTCTACGTACTTCCTACCACATCCAAATACATTCTAAGGTGCTTCGAAACACTTTCTACGTTCTTCCTACCACATCCAAATATATTCTAAGGTGCTTCGAAACACTTTCTACGTACTTCCTACCACATCCAAATACATTCTAAGGTGCTTCGAAGCACTTTCTACGTACTTCCTACCACATCCAAATACATTCTAAGGTGCTTCGAAACACTTTCATCGTACTTCCTACCACATCCAAATACTTTCTAAGGTGCTTCGAAACACTTTCTACGTACTTCCTACCACATCTTAATACATTCTAAGGTGCTTCGAAGCACTTTCTACGTACTTCCTACCACATCCAAATACATTCTAAGGTGCTTCGAAACACTTTCTACGTTCTTCCTACCACATCCAAATATATTCTAAGGTGCTTCGAAACACTTTCTACGTACTTCCTACCACATCCAAATACATTCTAAGGTGCTTCGAAACACTTTCTACGTACTTCCTACCACATCCAAATACATTCTAAGGTGCTTCGAAACACTTTCATCGTACTTCCTACCACATCCAAATACATTCTAAGGTGCTTCGGAGCACTTTCTACGTACTTCCTACCACATCCAAATATATTCTAAGGTGCTTCGAAGCACTTTCTACGTACTTCCTACCACATCCAAATACATTCTAAGGTGCTTCGAAGCACTTTCTACGTACTTCCTACCACATCCAAATACATTCTAAGGTGCTTCAAAGCACTTTCTACGTACTTCCTACCACATCCAAATACATTCTAAGGTGCTTCGAAGCACTTTCTACGTACTTCCTACCACATCCAAATACATTCTAAGGTGCTTCGGAGCACTTTCTACGTACTTCCTACCACATTCAATTACATTCTTAGGTGCTTCGAAACACTTTCTACGTACTTCCTACCACATCTTAATACATTCTAAGGTGCTTCGAAGCACTTTCTACGTACTTCCTACCACATCCAAATACATTCTAAGGTGCTTCGAAACACTTTCTACGTTCTTCCTACCACATCCAAATACATTCTAAGGTGCTTCGAAGCACTTTCTACGTACTTCCTACCACATCCAAATACATTCTAAGGTGCTTCGAAGCACTTTCTACGTACTTCCTACCACATCCAAATACATTCTAAGGTGCTTCGAAACACTTTCATCGTACTTCCTACCACATCCAAATACATTCTAAGGTGCTTCGAAACACTTTCTACGTACTTCCTACCACATCTTAATACATTCTAAGGTGCTTCGAAGCACTTTCTACGTACTTCCTACCACATCCAAATACATTCTAAGGTGCTTCGAAACACTTTCCACGTTCTTCCTACCACATCCAAATATATTCTAAGGTGCTTCGAAACACTTTCTACGTACTTCCTACCACATCCAAATACATTCTAAGGTGCTTCGAAACACTTTCTACGTACTTCCTACCACATCCAAATACATTCTAAGGTGCTTCGAAACACTTTCATCGTACTTCCTACCACATCCAAATACATTCTAAGGTGCTTCGGAGCACTTTCTACGTACTTCCTACCACATCCAAATATATTCTAAGGTGCTTCGAAGCACTTTCTACGTACTTCCTACCACATCCAAATACATTCTAAGGTGCTTCGAAACACTTTCTACGTACTTCCTACCACATCCAAATACATTCTAAGGTGCTTCAAAGCACTTTCTACGTACTTCCTACCACATCCAAATACATTCTAAGGTGCTTCAAAGCACTTTCTACGTACTTCCTACCACATCCAAATACATTCTAAGGTGCTTCGAAACACTTTCATCGTACTTCCTACCACATCCAAATACATTCTAAGGTGCTTCGAAACACTTTCATCGTACTTCCTACCACATCCAAATACATTCTAAGGTGCTTCGAAGCACATTTTACGTACTTCCTACCACATCTTAATACATTCTAAGGTGCTTCGAAGCACTTTCTACGTACTTCCTACCACATCCAAATACATTCTAAGGTGCTTCGAAGCACTTTCTACGTACTTCCTACCACATCCAAATACATTCTAAGGTGCTTCGAAACACTTTCATCGTACTTCCTACCACATCCAAATATATTCTAAGGTGCTTCGAAACACTTTCTACGTACTTCCTACCACATCCAAATACATTCTAAGGTGCTTCGGAGCACTTTCTACGTACTTCCTACCACATCCAAATATATTCTAAGGTGCTTCGAAGCACTTTCTACGTACTTCCTACCACATCCAAATACATTCTAAGGTGCTTCGAAGCACTTTCTACGTACTTCCTACCACATCCAAATACATTCTAAGGTGCTTCAAAGCACTTTCTACGTACTTCCTACCACATCCAAATACATTCTAAGGTGCTTCGAAGCACTTTCTACGTACTTCCTACCACATCCAAATACATTCTAAGGTGCTTCGAAACACTTTCATCGTACTTCCTACCACATCCAAATACATTCTAAGGTGCTTCGAAACACTTTCATCGTACTTCCTACCACATCCAAATACATTCTAAGGTGCTTCGAAGCACATTTTACGTACTTCCTACCACATCTTAATACATTCTAAGGTGCTTCGAAGCACTTTCTACGTACTTCCTACCACATCCAAATACATTCTAAGGTGCTTCGAAACACTTTCTACGTTCTTCCTACCACATCCAAATATATTCTAAGGTGCTTCGAAACACTTTCTACGTACTTCCTACCACATCCAAATACATTCTAAGGTGCTTCGAAACACTTTCTACGTTCTTCCTACCACATCCAAATATATTCTAAGGTGCTTCGAAACACTTTCTACGTACTTCCTACCACATCCAAATACATTCTAAGGTGCTTCGGAGCACTTTCTACGTACTTCCTACCACATCCAAATATATTCTAAGGTGCTTCGAAGCACTTTCTACGTACTTCCTACCACATCCAAATACATTCTAAGGTGCTTCGAAGCACTTTCTACGTACTTCCTACCACATCCAAATACATTCTAAGGTGCTTCAAAGCACTTTCTACGTACTTCCTACCACATCCAAATACATTCTAAGGTGCTTCGAAGCACTTTCTACGTACTTCCTACCACATCCAAATACATTCTAAGGTGCTTCGGAGCACTTTCTACGTACTTCCTACCACATTCAAATACATTCTAAGGTGCTTCGAAACACTTTCTACGTACTTCCTACCACATCTTAATACATTCTAAGGTGCTTCGAAGCACTTTCTACGTACTTCCTACCACATCCAAATACATTCTAAGGTGCTTCGAAACACTTTCTACGTTCTTCCTACCACATCCAAATACATTCTAAGGTGCTTCGAAGCACTTTCTACGTACTTCCTACCACATCCAAATACATTCTAAGGTGCTTCGAAGCACTTTCTACGTACTTCCTACCACATCCAAATACATTCTAAGGTGCTTCGAAACACTTTCATCGTACTTCCTACCACATCCAAATACATTCTAAGGTGCTTCGAAACACTTTCTACGTACTTCCTACCACATCTTAATACATTCTAAGGTGCTTCGAAGCACTTTCTACGTACTTCCTACCACATCCAAATACATTCTAAGGTGCTTCGAAACACTTTCCACGTTCTTCCTACCACATCCAAATATATTCTAAGGTGCTTCGATACACTTTCTACGTACTTCCTACCACATCCAAATACATTCTAAGGTGCTTCGAAACACTTTCTACGTACTTCCTACCACATCCAAATACATTCTAAGGTGCTTCGAAACACTTTCATCGTACTTCCTACCACATCCAAATACATTCTAAGGTGCTTCGGAGCACTTTCTACGTACTTCCTACCACATCCAAATATATTCTAAGGTGCTTCGAAGCACTTTCTACGTACTTCCTACCACATCCAAATACATTCTAAGGTGCTTCGAAACACTTTCTACGTACTTCCTACCACATCCAAATACATTCTAAGGTGCTTCGAAGCACTTTCTACGTACTTCCTACCACATCCAAATACATTCTAAGGTGCTTCGAAACACTTTCTACGTACTTCCTACCACATCCAAATACATTCTAAGGTGCTTCGAAACACTTTCATCGTACTTCCTACCACATCCAAATACATTCTAAGGTGCTTCGAAACACTTTCATCGTACTTCCTACCACATCCAAATACATTCTAAGGTGCTTCGAAACACTTTCTACGTTCTTCCTACCACATCCAAATATATTCTAAGGTGCTTCGAAGCACTTTCTACGTACTTCCTACCACATCCAAATACATTCTAAGGTGCTTCGAAGCACTTTCTACGTACTTCCTACCACATCCAAATACATTCTAAGGTGCTTCGGAGCACTTTCTACGTACTTCCTACCACATCCAAATACATTCTAAGGTGCTTCGAAACACTTTCTACGTACTTCCTACCACATCCAAATACATTCTAAGGTGCTTCAAAGCACTTTCTACGTACTTCCTACCACATCCAAATACATTCTAAGGTGCTTCGAAACACTTTCTACGTACTTCCTACCACATCCAAATATATTCTAAGGTGCTTCGAAGCACTTTTTACGTACTTCCTACCACATCCAAATACATTCTAAGGTGCTTCAAAGCACTTTCTACGTACTTCCTACCACATCCAAATACATTCTAAGGTGCTTCAAAGCACTTTCTACGTACTTCCTACCACATCCAAATACATTCTAAGGTGCTTCGAAACACTTTCATCGTACTTCCTACCACATCCAAATACATTCTAAGGTGCTTCGAAACACTTTCTACGTACTTCCTACCACATCCAAATATATTCTAAGGTGCTTCGAAGCACTTTCTACGTACTTCCTACCACATCCAAATACATTCTAAGGTGCTTCAAAGCACTTTCTACGTACTTCCTACCACATCCAAATACATTCTAAGGTGCTTCAAAGCACTTTCTACGTACTTCCTACCACATCCAAATACATTCTAAGGTGCTTCGAAACACTTTCTACGTACTTCCTACCACATCCAAATACATTCTAAGGTGCTTCGAAACACTTTCTACGTACTTCCTACCACATCCAAATACATTCTAAGGTGCTTCGAAGCACTTTCTACGTACTTCCTACCACATCCAAATACATTCTAAGGTGCTTCGAAGCACTTTCCACGTGCTTCCTACCACATCCAAATATATTCTAAGGTGCTTCAAAGCACATTTTACGTACTTCCTACCACATCCAAATACATTCTAAGGTGCTTCAAAGCACTTTCTACGTACTTCCTACCACATCCAAATACATTCTAAGGTGCTTCGAAGCACTTTCTACGTACTTCCTACCACATCCAAATACATTCTAAGGTGCTTCGAAACACTTTCTACGTTCTTCCTACCACATCCAAATATATTCTAAGGTGCTTCGAAGCACTTTCTACGTACTTCCTACCACATCCAAATACATTCTAAGGTGCTTCGAAGCACTTTCTACGTACTTCCTACCACATCCAAATACATTCTAAGGTGCTTCGGAGCACTTTCTACGTACTTCCTACCACATTCAAATACATTCTAAGGTGCTTCAAAGCACATTTTACGTACTTCCTACCACATCCAAATACATTCTAAGGTGCTTCGAAACACTTTCATCGTACTTCCTACCACATCCAAATACATTCTAAGGTGCTTCGAAGCACTTTTTACGTACTTCCTACCACATCCAAATACATTCTAAGGTGCTTCAAAGCACTTTCTACGTACTTCCTACCACATCCAAATACATTCTAAGGTGCTTCAAAGCACTTTCTACGTACTTCCTACCACATCCAAATACATTCTAAGGTGCTTCGAAGCACTTTCTACGTACTTCCTACCACATCCAAATACATTCTAAGGTGCTTCGAAGCACTTTCTACGTACTTCCTACCATATTCAAATACATTCTAAGGTGCTTCAAAGCACATTTTACGTACTTCCTACCACATCCAAATACATTCTAAGGTGCTTCGAAACACTTTCATCGTACTTCCTACCACATCCAAATACATTCTAAGGTGCTTCGAAGCACTTTTTACGTACTTCCTACCACATCCAAATACATTCTAAGGTGCTTCGAAGCACTTTCTACGTACTTCCTACCACATTCAAATACATTCTAAGGTGCTTCAAAGCACATTTTACGTACTTCCTACCACATCCAAATACATTCTAAGGAGCTTCGAAGCACTTTTTACGTACTTCCTACCACATCCAAATACATTCTAAGGTGCTTCGAAACACTTTCTACGTTCTTCCTACCACATCCAAATATATTCTAAGGTGCTTCGAAGCACTTTCTACGTACTTCCTACCACATCCAAATACATTCTAAGGTGCTTCGAAGCACTTTCTACGTTCTTCCTACCACATCCAAATACATTCTAAGGTGCTTCGAAACACTTTCTACGTTCTTCCTACCACATCCAAATACATTCTAAGGTGCTTCGAAGCACTTTCTACGTACTTCCTACCACATCCAAATACATTCTAAGGTGCTTCGAAACACTTTCTACGTACTTCCTACCACATCCAAATACATTCTAAGGTGCTTCGAAACACTTTCATCGTACTTCCTACCACATCCAAATACATTCTAAGGTGCTTCGAAGCACTTTCTACGTACTTCCTACCACATTCAAATACATTCTAAGGTGCTTCGAAACACTTTCTACGTACTTCCTACCACATCCAAATACATTCTAAGGTGCTTCAAAGCACTTTCTACGTTCTTCCTACCACATCCAAATACATTCTAAGGTGCTTCGAAGCACATTTTACGTACTTCCTACCACATCCAAATACATTCTAAGGTGCTTCGAAACACTTTCTACGTTCTTCCTACCACATCCAAATATATTGTAAGGTGCTTCGAAGCACTTTCTACGTACTTCCTACCACATCCAAATACATTCTAAGGTGCTTCGAAGCACTTTCTACGTTCTTCCTACCACATCCAAATACATTCTAAGGTGCTTCGAAACACTTTCTACGTTCTTCCTACCACATCCAAATACATTCTAAGGTGCTTCGAAGCACTTTCTACGTACTTCCTACCACATCCAAATACATTCTAAGGTGCTTCGAAGCACTTTCTACGTACTTCCTACCATATTCAAATACATTCTAAGGTGCTTCAAAGCACATTTTACGTACTTCCTACCACATCCAAATACATTCTAAGGTGCTTCGAAACACTTTCATCGTACTTCCTACCACATCCAAATACATTCTAAGGTGCTTCGAAGCACTTTTTACGTACTTCCTACCACATCCAAATACATTCTAAGGTGCTTCGAAGCACTTTCTACGTACTTCCTACCACATTCAAATACATTCTAAGGTGCTTCAAAGCACATTTTACGTACTTCCTACCACATCCAAATACATTCTAAGGTGCTTCGAAGCACTTTCTACGTACTTCCTACCACATCCAAATACATTCTAAGGTGCTTCGGAGCACTTTCTACGTACTTCCTACCACATTCAAATACATTCTAAGGTGCTTCAAAGCACATTTTACGTACTTCCTACCACATCCAAATACATTCTAAGGTGCTTCGAAACACTTTCATCGTACTTCCTACCACATCCAAATACATTCTAAGGTGCTTCGAAGCACTTTTTACGTACTTCCTACCACATCCAAATACATTCTAAGGTGCTTCGAAGCACTTTCTACGTACTTCCTACCACATTCAAATACATTCTAAGGTGCTTCAAAGCACATTTTACGTACTTCCTACCACATCCAAATACATTCTAAGGAGCTTCGAAGCACTTTTTACGTACTTCCTACCACATCCAAATACATTCTAAGGTGCTTCGAAACACTTTCTACGTTCTTCCTACCACATCCAAATATATTCTAAGGTGCTTCGAAGCACTTTCTACGTACTTCCTACCACATCCAAATACATTCTAAGGTGCTTCGAAGCACTTTCTACGTTCTTCCTACCACATCCAAATACATTCTAAGGTGCTTCGAAACACTTTCTACGTTCTTCCTACCACATCCAAATACATTCTAAGGTGCTTCGAAGCACTTTCTACGTACTTCCTACCACATCCAAATACATTCTAAGGTGCTTCGAAACACTTTCTACGTACTTCCTACCACATCCAAATACATTCTAAGGTGCTTCGAAACACTTTCATCGTACTTCCTACCACATCCAAATACATTCTAAGGTGCTTCGAAACACTTTCTACGTACTTCCTACCACATCCAAATACATTCTAAGGTGCTTCGAAACACTTTCTACGTACTTCCTACCACATCCAAATACATTCTAAGGTGCTTCAAAGCACTTTCTACGTTCTTCCTACCACATCCAAATACATTCTAAGGTGCTTCGAAGCACATTTTACGTACTTCCTACCACATCCAAATACATTCTAAGGTGCTTCGAAACACTTTCTACGTTCTTCCTACCACATCCAAATATATTCTAAGGTGCTTCGAAGCACTTTCTACGTACTTCCTACCACATCCAAATACATTCTAAGGTGCTTCGAAACACTTTCTACGTACTTCCTACCACATCCAAATACATTCTAAGGTGCTTCGAAGCACTTTCTACGTACTTCCTACCACATCCAAATACATTCTAAAGTGCTTCGAAACACTTTCTACGTACTTCCTACAACATCCAAATACATTCTAAGGTGCTTCGAAGCACTTTCTACGTACTTCCTACCACATCCAAATACATTCTAAGGTGCTTCGAAACACTTTCTACGTACTTCCTACCACATCTTAATACATTCTAAGGTGCTTCGAAGCACTTTCTACGTACTTCCTACCACATCCAAATACATTCTAAGGTGCTTCGAAACACTTTCTACGTTCTTCCTACCACATCCAAATATATTCTAAGGTGCTTCGAAGCACTTTCTACGTACTTCCTACCACATCCAAATACATTCTAAGGTGCTTCGAAGCACTTTCT
The DNA here is from genome assembly GCF_943734705.1 of Anopheles coustani. Taxonomy (NCBI): domain Eukaryota; kingdom Metazoa; phylum Arthropoda; class Insecta; order Diptera; family Culicidae; genus Anopheles; species Anopheles coustani. The sequence goes on from NW_026525391.1 coordinate 132,704, forward strand.
ACGTACTTCCTACCACATCCAAATACATTCTAAGGTGCTTCGGAGCACATTTTACGTACTTCCTACCACATCCAAATACATTCTAAGGTGCTTCGAAACACTTTCTACGTTCTTCCTACCACATCCAAATACATTCTAAGGTGCTTCGAAACACTTTCTACGTACTTCCTACCACATCCAAATACATTCTAAGGTGCTTCGAAGCACTTTCTACGTACTTCCTACCACATTCAAATACATTCTAAGGTGCTTCAAAGCACATTTTACGTACTTCCTACCACATCCAAATACATTCTAAGGTGCTTCGAAACACTTTCTACGTTCTTCCTACCACATCCAAATACATTCTAAGGCGCTTCGAAACACTTTCTACGTACTTCCTACCACATCCAAATACATTCTAAGGTGCTTCGAAACACTTTCATCGTACTTCCTACCACATCCAAATACATTCTAAGGTGCTTCAAAGCACTTTCTACGTTCTTCCTACCACATCCAAATACATTCTAAGGTGCTTCGAAGCACATTTTACGTACTTCCTACCACATCCAAATACATTCTAAGGTGCTTCGAAACACTTTCTACGTTCTTCCTACCACATCCAAATATATTCTAAGGTGCTTCGAAGCACTTTCTACGTTCTTCCTACCACATCCAAATACATTCTAAGGTGCTTCGAAGCACATTTTACGTACTTCCTACCACATCCAAATACATTCTAAGGTGCTTCGAAACACTTTCTACGTTCTTCCTACCACATCCAAATATATTCTAAGGTGCTTCGAAGCACTTTCTACGTACTTCCTACCACATCCAAATACATTCTAAGGTGCTTCGAAGCACTTTCTACGTTCTTCCTACCACATCCAAATACATTCTAAGGTGCTTCGAAACACTTTCTACGTACTTCCTACCACATCCAAATACATTCTAAGGTGCTTCGAAGCACTTTCTACGTACTTCCTACCACATCCAAATACATTCTAAAGTGCTTCGAAACACTTTCTACGTACTTCCTACAACATCCAAATACATTCTAAGGTGCTTCGAAGCACTTTCTACGTACTTCCTACCACATCCAAATATATTCTAAGGTGCTTCGAAGCACTTTCTACGTACTTCCTACCACATCCAAATACATTCTAAGGTGCTTCGAAGCACTTTCTACGTACTTCCTACCACATCCAAATACATTCTAAGGTGCTTCGAAACACTTTCTACGTACTTCCTACCACATCCAAATACATTCTAAGGTGCTTCGAAACACTTTCTACGTTCTTCCTACCACATCCAAATATATTCTAAGGTGCTTCGAAGCACTTTCTACGTACTTCCTACCACATCCAAATACATTCTAAGGTGCTTCGAAGCACTTTCTACGTACTTCCTACCACATCCAAATACATTCTAAGGTGCTTCGGAGCACTTTCTACGTACTTCCTACCACATTCAAATACATTCTAAGGTGCTTCAAAGCACATTTTACGTACTTCCTACCACATCCAAATACATTCTAAGGTGCTTCGAAACACTTTCTACGTTCTTCCTACCACATCCAAATACATTCTAAGGTGCTTCGAAACACTTTCTACGTACTTCCTACCACATCCAAATACATTCTAAGGTGCTTCGAAACACTTTCATCGTACTTCCTACCACATCCAAATACATTCTAAGGTGCTTCGAAACACTTTCTACGTACTTCCTACCACATCCAAATACATTCTAAGGTGCTTCAAAGCACTTTCTACGTACTTCCTACCACATCCAAATACATTCTAAGGTGCTTCAAAGCACTTTCTACGTACTTCCTACCACATCCAAATACATTCTAAGGTGCTTCGAAACACTTTCTACGTACTTCCTACCACATCCAAATACATTCTAAGGTGCTTCGAAACACTTTCTACGTACTTCCTACCACATCCAAATACATTCTAAGGTGCTTCGAAGCACTTTCTACGTACTTCCTACCACATCCAAATACATTCTAAGGTGCTTCGAAGCACTTTCTACGTACTTCCTACCACATCCAAATACATTCTAAGGAGCTTCGAAGCACTTTTTACGTACTTCCTACCACATCCAAATACATTCTAAGGTGCTTCGAAACACTTTCTACGTTCTTCCTACCACATTCAAATACATTCTAAGGAGCTTCGAAGCACTTTTTACGTACTTCCTACCACATCCAAATACATTCTAAGGTGCTTCGAAACACTTTCTACGTTCTTCCTACCACATTCAAATACATTCTAAGGAGCTTCGAAGCACTTTTTACGTACTTCCTACCACATCCAAATACATTCTAAGGTGCTTCGAAACACTTTCATCGTACTTCCTACCACATCCAAATACATTCTAAGGTGCTTCGAAACACTTTCTACGTACTTCCTACCACATCCAAATACATTCTAAGGTGCTTCAAAGCACTTTCTACGTACTTCCTACCACATCCAAATACATTCTAAGGTGCTTCAAAGCACTTTCTACGTACTTCCTACCACATCCAAATACATTCTAAGGTGCTTCGAAACACTTTCTACGTACTTCCTACCACATCCAAATACATTCTAAGGTGCTTCGAAACACTTTCTACGTACTTCCTACCACATCCAAATACATTCTAAGGTGCTTCGAAGCACTTTCTACGTACTTCCTACCACATCCAAATACATTCTAAGGTGCTTCGAAGCACTTTTTACGTACTTCCTACCACATCCAAATACATTCTAAGGAGCTTCGAAGCACTTTTTACGTACTTCCTACCACATCCAAATACATTCTAAGGTGCTTCGGAGCACTTTCTACGTACTTCCTACCACATTCAAATACATTCTAAGGTGCTTCAAAGCACATTTTACGTACTTCCTACCACATCCAAATACATTCTAAGGTGCTTCGAAACACTTTCTACGTTCTTCCTACCACATCCAAATACATTCTAAGGTGCTTCGAAACACTTTCTACGTACTTCCTACCACATCCAAATACATTCTAAGGTGCTTCGAAACACTTTCATCGTACTTCCTACCACATCCAAATACATTCTAAGGTGCTTCAAAGCACTTTCTACGTTCTTCCTACCACATCCAAATACATTCTAAGGTGCTTCGAAGCACTTTCTACGTACTTCCTACCACATCCAAATACATTCTAAGGTGCTTCGAAACACTTTCTACGTACTTCCTACCACATCCAAATACATTCTAAGGTGCTTCAAAGCACTTTCTACGTTCTTCCTACCACATCCAAATACATTCTAAGGTGCTTCGAAGCACATTTTACGTACTTCCTACCACATCCAAATACATTCTAAGGTGCTTCGAAACACTTTCTACGTTCTTCCTACCACATCCAAATATATTCTAAGGTGCTTCGAAGCACTTTCTACGTACTTCCTACCACATCCAAATACATTCTAAGGTGCTTCGAAGCACTTTCTACGTTCTTCCTACCACATCCAAATACATTCTAAGGTGCTTCGAAACACTTTCTACGTACTTCCTACCACATCCAAATACATTCTAAGGTGCTTCGAAGCACTTTCTACGTACTTCCTACCACATCCAAATACATTCTAAAGTGCTTCGAAACACTTTCTACGTACTTCCTACAACATCCAAATACATTCTAAGGTGCTTCGAAGCACTTTCTACGTACTTCCTACCACATCCAAATATATTCTAAGGTGCTTCGAAGCACTTTCTACGTACTTCCTACCACATCCAAATACATTCTAAGGTGCTTCGAAGCACTTTCTACGTACTTCCTACCACATCCAAATACATTCTAAGGTGCTTCGAAACACTTTCTACGTTCTTCCTACCACATCCAAATACATTCTAAGGTGCTTCGAAGCACTTTCTACGTACTTCCTACCACATCCAAATACATTCTAAGGTGCTTCGAAACACTTTCTACGTACTTCCTACCACATCCAAATACATTCTAAGGTGCTTCGAAACACTTTCATCGTACTTCCTACCACATCCAAATACATTCTAAGGTGCTTCGAAGCACTTTCTACGTACTTCCTACCACATCCAAATACATTCTAAGGTGCTTCGAAGCACTTTCTACGTACTTCCTACCACATCCAAATACATTCTAAGGTGCTTCGAAACACTTTCTACGTTCTTCCTACCACATCCAAATATATTCTAAGGTGCTTCGAAGCACTTTCTACGTACCTCCTACCACATTCAAATACATTCTACGGTGCTTCGAAGCACTTTCAACGTACTTCCTACCACATTCAAATACATTCTAAGGTGCTTCGAAGCACTTTCTACGTACTTCCTACCACATCCAAATACATTCTAAGGTGCTTCGGAGCACTTTCTACGTACTTCCTACCACATTCAAATACATTCTAAGGTGCTTCAAAGCACATTTTACGTACTTCCTACCACATCCAAATACATTCTAAGGTGCTTCGAAACACTTTCTACGTTCTTCCTACCACATCCAAATACATTCTAAGGTGCTTCGAAACACTTTCTACGTACTTCCTACCACATCCAAATACATTCTAAGGTGCTTCGAAACACTTTCATCGTACTTCCTACCACATCCAAATACATTCTAAGGTGCTTCGAAACACTTTCTACGTACTTCCTACCACATCCAAATACATTCTAAGGTGCTTCAAAGCACTTTCTACGTACTTCCTACCACATCCAAATACATTCTAAGGTGCTTCAAAGCACTTTCTACGTACTTCCTACCACATCCAAATACATTCTAAGGTGCTTCGAAACACTTTCTACGTACTTCCTACCACATCCAAATACATTCTAAGGTGCTTCGAAACACTTTCTACGTACTTCCTACCACATCCAAATACATTCTAAGGTGCTTCGAAGCACTTTCTACGTACTTCCTACCACATCCAAATACATTCTAAGGTGCTTCGAAGCACTTTCTACGTACTTCCTACCACATCCAAATACATTCTAAGGAGCTTCGAAGCACTTTTTACGTACTTCCTACCACATCCAAATACATTCTAAGGTGCTTCGAAACACTTTCTACGTTCTTCCTACCACATCCAAATATATTCTAAGGTGCTTCGAAGCACTTTCTACGTACTTCCTACCACATCCAAATACATTCTAAGGTGCTTCGAAGCACTTTCTACGTACTTCCTACCACATCCAAATACATTCTAAGGTGCTTCGAAACACTTTCTACGTTCTTCCTACCACATCCAAATACATTCTAAGGTGCTTCGAAGCACTTTCTACGTACTTCCTACCACATCCAAATACATTCTAAGGTGCTTCGAAACACTTTCTACGTACTTCCTACCACATCCAAATACATTCTAAGGTGCTTCGAAACACTTTCATCGTACTTCCTACCACATCCAAATACATTCTAAGGTGCTTCGAAGCACTTTCTACGTACTTCCTACCACATCCAAATACATTCTAAGGTGCTTCGAAGCACTTTCTACGTACTTCCTACCACATCCAAATACATTCTAAGGAGCTTCGAAGCACTTTTTACGTACTTCCTACCACATCCAAATACATTCTAAGGTGCTTCGAAACACTTTCTACGTTCTTCCTACCACATCCAAATATATTCTAAGGTGCTTCGAAGCACTTTCTACGTACTTCCTACCACATCCAAATACATTCTAAGGTGCTTCGAAGCACTTTCTACGTTCTTCCTACCACATCCAAATACATTCTAAGGTGCTTCGAAACACTTTCTACGTTCTTCCTACCACATCCAAATACATTCTAAGGTGCTTCGAAGCACTTTCTACGTACTTCCTACCACATCCAAATACATTCTAAGGTGCTTCGAAACACTTTCTACGTACTTCCTACCACATCCAAATACATTCTAAGGTGCTTCGAAGCACTTTCTACGTACTTCCTACCACATCCAAATACATTCTAAGGAGCTTCGAAGCACTTTCTACGTACTTCCTACCACATCCAAATACATTCTAAGGAGCTTCGAAGCACTTTTTACGTACTTCCTACCACATCCAAATATATTCTAAGGTGCTTCGAAGCACTTTCTACGTACTTCCTACCACATCCAAATACATTCTAAGGTGCTTCGAAGCACTTTCTACGTACTTCCTACCACATCCAAATACATTCTAAGGTGCTTCGAAACACTTTCTACGTTCTTCCTACCACATCCAAATACATTCTAAGGTGCTTCAAAGCACTTTCTACGTACTTCCTACCACATCCAAATACATTCTAAGGTGCTTCGAAACACTTTCTACGTACTTCCTACCACATCCAAATACATTCTAAGGTGCTTCGAAACACTTTCTACGTACTTCCTACCACATCCAAATACATTCTAAGGTGCTTCGAAGCACTTTCTACGTACTTCCTACCACATCCAAATACATTCTAAGGTGCTTCGAAGCACTTTCTACGTACTTCCTACCACATCCAAATACATTCTAAGGAGCTTCGAAGCACTTTTTACGTACTTCCTACCACATCCAAATACATTCTAAGGTGCTTCGAAACACTTTCTACGTTCTTCCTACCACATCCAAATATATTCTAAGGTGCTTCGAAGCACTTTCTACGTACTTCCTACCACATCCAAATACATTCTAAGGTGCTTCGAAGCACTTTCTACGTTCTTCCTACCACATCCAAATACATTCTAAGGTGCTTCGAAACACTTTCTACGTTCTTCCTACCACATCCAAATACATTCTAAGGTGCTTCGAAGCACTTTCTACGTACTTCCTACCACATCCAAATACATTCTAAGGTGCTTCGAAACACTTTCTACGTACTTCCTACCACATCCAAATACATTCTAAGGTGCTTCGAAACACTTTCATCGTACTTCCTACCACATCCAAATACATTCTAAGGTGCTTCGAAACACTTTCATCGTACTTCCTACCACATCCAAATACATTCTAAGGTGCTTCGAAACACTTTCTACGTACTTCCTACCACATCCAAATACATTCTAAGGTGCTTCAAAGCACTTTCTACGTACTTCCTACCACATCCAAATACATTCTAAGGTGCTTCAAAGCACTTTCTACGTACTTCCTACCACATCCAAATACATTCTAAGGTGCTTCGAAGCACTTTCTACGTACTTCCTACCACATCCAAATACATTCTAAGGTGCTTCAAAGCACTTTCTACGTACTTCCTACCACATCCAAATACATTCTAAGGTGCTTCAAAGCACTTTCTACGTACTTCCTACCACATCCAAATACATTCTAAGGTGCTTCGAAACACTTTCTACGTACTTCCTACCACATCCAAATACATTCTAAGGTGCTTCGAAACACTTTCTACGTACTTCCTACCACATCCAAATACATTCTAAGGTGCTTCGAAACACTTTCATCGTACTTCCTACCACATCCAAATACATTCTAAGGTGCTTCGAAGCACTTTCTACGTACTTCCTACCACATCCAAATATATTCTAAGGTGCTTCGAAGCACTTTCTACGTACTTCCTACCACATCCAAATACATTCTAAGGTGCTTCGAAGCACTTTCTACGTACTTCCTACCACATCCAAATACATTCTAAGGTGCTTCAAAGCACTTTCTACGTACTTCCTACCACATCCAAATACATTCTAAGGTGCTTCAAAGCACTTTCTACGTACTTCCTACCACATCCAAATACATTCTAAGGTGCTTCGAAGCACTTTCTACGTACTTCCTACCACATCCAAATACATTCTAAGGTGCTTCGAAGCACTTTCTACGTACTTCCTACCACATCCAAATACATTCTAAGGTGCTTCAAAGCACTTTCTACGTACTTCCTACCACATCCAAATACATTCTAAGGTGCTTCAAAGCACTTTCTACGTACTTCCTACCACATCCAAATACATTCTAAGGTGCTTCGAAACACTTTCTACGTACTTCCTACCACATCCAAATACATTCTAAGGTGCTTCGAAACACTTTCTACGTACTTCCTACCACATCCAAATACATTCTAAGGTGCTTCGAAACACTTTCATCGTACTTCCTACCACATCCAAATACATTCTAAGGTGCTTCGGAGCACTTTCTACGTACTTCCTACCACATCCAAATATATTCTAAGGTGCTTCGAAGCACTTTCTACGTACTTCCTACCACATCCAAATACATTCTAAGGTGCTTCGAAGCACTTTCTACGTACTTCCTACCACATCCAAATACATTCTAAGGTGCTTCAAAGCACTTTCTACGTACTTCCTACCACATCCAAATACATTCTAAGGTGCTTCGAAACACTTTCTACGTACTTCCTACCACATCCAAATACATTCTAAGGTGCTTCGAAACACTTTCATCGTACTTCCTACCACATTCAAATACATTCTAAGGTGCTTCGAAGCACTTTCTACGTACTTCCTACCACATCCAAATATATTCTAAGGTGCTTCGAAGCACTTTCTACGTACTTCCTACCACATCCAAATACATTCTAAGGTGCTTCGAAGCACTTTCTACGTACTTCCTACCACATCCAAATACATTCTAAGGTGCTTCGGAGCACTTTCTACGTACTTCCTACCACATTCAAATACATTCTAAGGTGCTTCAAAGCACATTTTACGTACTTCCTACCACATCCAAATACATTCTAAGGTGCTTCGAAACACTTTCTACGTACTTCCTACCACATCCAAATATATTCTAAGGTGCTTCGAAGCACTTTTTACGTACTTCCTACCACATCCAAATACATTCTAAGGTGCTTCGAAGCACTTTCTACGTACTTCCTACCACATCCAAATACATTCTAAGGTGCTTCGAAGCACTTTCTACGTACTTCCTACCACATCCAAATACATTCTAAGGTGCTTCAAAGCACTTTCTACGTACTTCCTACCACATCCAAATACATTCTAAGGTGCTTCGAAACACTTTCATCGTACTTCCTACCACATCCAAATACATTCTAAGGTGCTTCGAAACACTTTCATCGTACTTCCTACCACATCCAAATACATTCTAAGGTGCTTCGAAACACTTTCTACGTTCTTCCTACCACATCCAAATATATTCTAAGGTGCTTCGAAGCACTTTCTTCGTACTTCCTACCACATCCAAATACATTCTAAGGTGCTTCGAAGCACTTTCTACGTACTTCCTACCACATCCAAATACATTCTAAGGTGCTTCGGAGCACTTTCTACGTACTTCCTACCACATTCAAATACATTCTAAGGTGCTTCAAAGCACATTTTACGTACTTCCTACCACATCCAAATACATTCTAAGGTGCTTCGAAACACTTTCTACGTACTTCCTACCACATCCAAATATATTCTAAGGTGCTTCGAAGCACTTTTTACGTACTTCCTACCACATCCAAATACATTCTAAGGTGCTTCGAAGCACTTTCTACGTACTTCCTACCACATCCAAATACATTCTAAGGTGCTTCGAAGCACTTTCTACGTACTTCCTACCACATCCAAATACATTCTAAGGAGCTTCGAAGCACTTTTTACGTACTTCCTACCACATCCAAATACATTCTAAGGTGCTTCGAAACACTTTCTACGTTCTTCCTACCACATCCAAATATATTCTAAGGTGCTTCGAAGCACTTTCTACGTACTTCCTACCACATCCAAATACATTCTAAGGTGCTTCGAAGCACTTTCTACGTTCTTCCTACCACATCCAAATACATTCTAAGGTGCTTCGAAACACTTTCTACGTTCTTCCTACCACATCCAAATACATTCTAAGGTGCTTCGAAGCACTTTCTACGTACTTCCTACCACATCCAAATACATTCTAAGGTGCTTCGAAGCACTTTCTACGTTCTTCCTACCACATCCAAATACATTCTAAGGTGCTTCGAAACACTTTCTACGTACTTCCTACCACATCCAAATACATTCTAAGGTGCTTCGAAGCACTTTCTACGTACTTCCTACCACATCTTAATACATTCTAAGGTGCTTCGAAGCACTTTCTACGTACTTCCTACCACATCCAAATACATTCTAAGGTGCTTCGAAACACTTTCTACGTACTTCCTACCACATCATAATACATTCTAAGGAGCTTCGGAGCACTTTCTACGTACTTCCTACCACATTCAAATACATTCTAAGGTGCTTCAAAGCACATTTTACGTACTTCCTACCACATCCAAATACATTCTAAGGTGCTTCGAAACACTTTCTACGTACTTCCTACCACATCCAAATACATTCTAAGGTGCTTCGAAGCACTTTCTACGTTCTTCCTACCACATCCAAATACATTCTAAGGTGCTTCGAAACACTTTCTACGTTCTTCCTACCACATCCAAATACATTCTAAGGTGCTTCGAAGCACTTTCTACGTACTTCCTACCACATCCAAATACATTCTAAGGTGCTTCGAAGCACTTTCTACGTACTTCCTACCACATCCAAATACATTCTAAGGTGCTTCGAAGCACTTTCTACGTTCTTCCTACCACATCCAAATACATTCTAAGGTGCTTCGAAACACTTTCTACGTACTTCCTACCACATCCAAATACATTCTAAGGTGCTTCGAAGCACTTTCATCGTACTTCCTACCACATCCAAATACATTCTAAGGTGCTTCGAAACACTTTCTACGTACTTCCTACCACATCCAAATACATTCTAAGGTGCTTCGAAGCACTTTCTACGTACTTCCTACCACATCCAAATACATTCTAAGGTGCTTCGAAGCACTTTCTACGTTCTTCCTACCACATCCAAATACATTCTAAGGTGCTTCGAAACACTTTCATCGTACTTCCTACCACATCCAAATACATTCTAAGGTGCTTCGAAACACTTTCTACGTACTTCCTACCACATCCAAATACATTCTAAGGAGCTTCGGAGCACTTTCTACGTACTTCCTACCACATTCAAATACATTCTAAGGTGCTTCAAAGCACATTTTACGTACTTCCTACCACATCCAAATACATTCTAAGGTGCTTCGAAACACTTTCTACGTACTTCCTACCACATCCAAATATATTCTAAGGTGCTTCGAAGCACTTTCTACGTACTTCCTACCACATCCAAATACATTCTAAGGTGCTTCGAAGCACTTTCTACGTACTTCCTACCACATCCAAATACATTCTAAGGTGCTTCGAAGCACTTTCTACGTACTTCCTACCACATCCAAATACATTCTAAGGAGCTTCGAAGCACTTTTTACGTACTTCCTACCACATCCAAATACATTCTAAGGTGCTTCGAAACACTTTCTACGTTCTTCCTACCACATCCAAATATATTCTAAGGTGCTTCGAAGCACTTTCTACGTACTTCCTACCACATCCAAATACATTCTAAGGTGCTTCGAAGCACTTTCTACGTTCTTCCTACCACATCCAAATACATTCTAAGGTGCTTCGAAACACTTTCTACGTTCTTCCTACCACATCCAAATACATTCTAAGGTGCTTCGAAGCACTTTCTACGTACTTCCTACCACATCCAAATACATTCTAAGGTGCTTCGAAACACTTTCTACGTACTTCCTACCACATCCAAATACATTCTAAGGTGCTTCGAAACACTTTCATCGTACTTCCTACCACATCCAAATACATTCTAAGGTGCTTCGAAACACTTTCATCGTACTTCCTACCACATCCAAATACATTCTAAGGTGCTTCGAAACACTTTCTACGTACTTCCTACCACATCCAAATACATTCTAAGGTGCTTCAAAGCACTTTCTACGTACTTCCTACCACATCCAAATACATTCTAAGGTGCTTCAAAGCACTTTCTACGTACTTCCTACCACATCCAAATACATTCTAAGGTGCTTCGAAACACTTTCTACGTACTTCCTACCACATCCAAATACATTCTAAGGTGCTTCGAAACACTTTCTACGTACTTCCTACCACATCCAAATACATTCTAAGGTGCTTCGAAACACTTTCATCGTACTTCCTACCACATCCAAATACATTCTAAGGTGCTTCGAAGCACTTTCTACGTACTTCCTACCACATCCAAATATATTCTAAGGTGCTTCGAAGCACTTTCTACGTACTTCCTACCACATCCAAATACATTCTAAGGTGCTTCGAAGCACTTTCTACGTACTTCCTACCACATCCAAATACATTCTAAGGTGCTTCAAAGCACTTTCTACGTACTTCCTACCACATCCAAATACATTCTAAGGTGCTTCAAAGCACATTTTACGTACTTCCTACCACATCCAAATACATTCTAAGGTGCTTCGAAACACTTTCTACGTACTTCCTACCACATCCAAATACATTCTAAGGTGCTTCAAAGCACTTTCTACGTTCTTCCTACCACATCCAAATACATTCTAAGGTGCTTCGAAACACTTTCTACGTACTTCCTACCACATCCAAATATATTCTAAGGTGCTTCAAAGCACATTTTACGTACTTCCTACCACATCCAAATACATTCTAAGGTGCTTCGAAACACTTTCTACGTACTTCCTACCACATCCAAATACATTCTAAGGTGCTTCGAAGCACTTTCTACGTACTTCCTACCACATCCAAATACATTCTAAGGTGCTTCGAAGCACTTTCTACGTACTTCCTACCACATCCAAATACATTCTAAGGTGCTTCAAAGCACATTTTACGTACTTCCTACCACATCCAAATACATTCTAAGGTGCTTCGAAACACTTTCTACGTACTTCCTACCACATCCAAATACATTCTAAGGTGCTTCAAAGCACTTTCTACGTTCTTCCTACCACATCCAAATACATTCTAAGGTGCTTCAAAGCACATTTTACGTACTTCCTACCACATCCAAATACATTCTAAGGTGCTTCGAAACACTTTCTACGTACTTCCTACCACATCCAAATATATTCTAAGGTGCTTCGAAGCACTTTCTACGTACTTCCTACCACATCCAAATACATTCTAAGGTGCTTCGAAGCACTTTCTACGTACTTCCTACCACATCCAAATACATTCTAAGGTGCTTCGAAGCACTTTCTACGTACTTCCTACCACATCCAAATACATTCTAAGGAGCTTCGAAGCACTTTTTACGTACTTCCTACCACATCCAAATACATTCTAAGGTGCTTCGAAACACTTTCTACGTTCTTCCTACCACATCCAAATATATTCTAAGGTGCTTCGAAGCACTTTCTACGTACTTCCTACCACATCCAAATACATTCTAAGGTGCTTCGAAGCACTTTCTACGTTCTTCCTACCACATCCAAATACATTCTAAGGTGCTTCGAAACACTTTCTACGTTCTTCCTACCACATCCAAATACATTCTAAGGTGCTTCGAAGCACTTTCTACGTACTTCCTACCACATCCAAATACATTCTAAGGTGCTTCGAAACACTTTCTACGTACTTCCTACCACATCCAAATACATTCTAAGGTGCTTCGAAACACTTTCATCGTACTTCCTACCACATCCAAATACATTCTAAGGTGCTTCGAAACACTTTCATCGTACTTCCTACCACATCCAAATACATTCTAAGGTGCTTCGAAACACTTTCTACGTACTTCCTACCACATCCAAATACATTCTAAGGTGCTTCAAAGCACTTTCTACGTACTTCCTACCACATCCAAATACATTCTAAGGTGCTTCAAAGCACTTTCTACGTACTTCCTACCACATCCAAATACATTCTAAGGTGCTTCGAAGCACTTTCTACGTACTTCCTACCACATCCAAATACATTCTAAGGTGCTTCGAAACACTTTCTACGTTCTTCCTACCACATCCAAATACATTCTAAGGTGCTTCGAAACACTTTCATCGTACTTCCTACCACATCCAAATACATTCTAAGGTGCTTCGAAGCACTTTCTACGTACTTCCTACCACATCCAAATATATTCTAAGGTGCTTCGAAGCACTTTCTACGTACTTCCTACCACATCCAAATACATTCTAAGGTGCTTCGAAGCACTTTCTACGTACTTCCTACCACATCCAAATACATTCTAAGGTGCTTCGAAACACTTTCATCGTACTTCCTACCACATCCAAATACATTCTAAGGTGCTTCGAAGCACTTTCTACGTACTTCCTACCACATCCAAATATATTCTAAGGTGCTTCGAAGCACTTTCTACGTACTTCCTACCACATCCAAATACATTCTAAGGTGCTTCGAAGCACTTTCTACGTACTTCCTACCACATCCAAATACATTCTAAGGTGCTTCAAAGCACTTTCTACGTACTTCCTACCACATCCAAATACATTCTAAGGTGCTTCAAAGCACATTTTACGTACTTCCTACCACATCCAAATACATTCTAAGGTGCTTCGAAACACTTTCTACGTACTTCCTACCACATCCAAATACATTCTAAGGTGCTTCAAAGCACTTTCTACGTTCTTCCTACCACATCCAAATACATTCTAAGGTGCTTCGAAGCACATTTTACGTACTTCCTACCACATCCAAATACATTCTAAGGTGCTTCGAAACACTTTCTACGTACTTCCTACCACATCCAAATATATTCTAAGGTGCTTCGAAGCACTTTCTACGTACTTCCTACCACATCCAAATACATTCTAAGGTGCTTCGAAACACTTTCTACGTACTTCCTACCACATCCAAATATATTCTAAGGTGCTTCGAAGCACTTTCTACGTACTTCCTACCACATCCAAATACATTCTAAGGTGCTTCAAAGCACATTTTACGTACTTCCTACCACATCCAAATACATTCTAAGGTGCTTCGAAACACTTTCTACGTACTTCCTACCACATCCAAATACATTCTAAGGTGCTTCAAAGCACTTTCTACGTTCTTCCTACCACATCCAAATACATTCTAAGGTGCTTCAAAGCACATTTTACGTACTTCCTACCACATCCAAATACATTCTAAGGTGCTTCGAAACACTTTCTACGTACTTCCTACCACATCCAAATATATTCTAAGGTGCTTCGAAGCACTTTCTACGTACTTCCTACCACATCCAAATACATTCTAAGGTGCTTCGAAGCACTTTCTACGTACTTCCTACCACATCCAAATACATTCTAAGGTGCTTCGAAGCACTTTCTACGCACTTCCTACCACATCCAAATACAATCTAAGGAGCTTCGAAGCACTTTTTACGTACTTCCTACCACATCCAAATACATTCTAAGGTGCTTCGAAACACTTTCTACGTTCTTCCTACCACATCCAAATACATTCTAAGGTGCTTCGAAGCACTTTCTACGTACTTCCTACCACATCCAAATACATTCTAAGGTGCTTCGAAACACTTTCTACGTACTTCCTACCACATCCAAATACATTCTAAGGTGCTTCGAAACACTTTCATCGTACTTCCTACCACATCCAAATACATTCTAAGGTGCTTCGAAACACTTTCATCGTACTTCCTACCACATCCAAATACATTCTAAGGTGCTTCGAAACACTTTCTACGTACTTCCTACCACATCCAAATACATTCTAAGGTGCTTCAAAGCACTTTCTACGTACTTCCTACCACATCCAAATACATTCTAAGGTGCTTCAAAGCACTTTCTACGTACTTCCTACCACATCCAAATACATTCTAAGGTGCTTCGAAACACTTTCTACGTACTTCCTACCACATCCAAATACATTCTAAGGTGCTTCGAAACACTTTCTACGTACTTCCTACCACATCCAAATACATTCTAAGGTGCTTCGAAACACTTTCATCGTACTTCCTACCACATCCAAATACATTCTAAGGTGCTTCGAAGCACTTTCTACGTACTTCCTACCACATCCAAATACATTCTAAGGTGCTTCGAAGCACTTTCTACGTACTTCCTACCACATCCAAATACATTCTAAGGTGCTTCGAAGCACTTTCTACGTACTTCCTACCACATCCAAATACATTCTAAGGTGCTTCAAAGCACTTTCTACGTACTTCCTACCACATCCAAATACATTCTAAGGTGCTTCAAAGCACATTTTACGTACTTCCTACCACATCCAAATACATTCTAAGGTGCTTCGAAACACTTTCTACGTACTTCCTACCACATCCAAATACATTCTAAGGTGCTTCAAAGCACTTTCTACGTTCTTCCTACCACATCCAAATACATTCTAAGGTGCTTCGAAGCACATTTTACGTACTTCCTACCACATCCAAATACATTCTAAGGTGCTTCGAAACACTTTCTACGTACTTCCTACCACATCCAAATACATTCTAAGGTGCTTCGAAACACTTTCTACGTACTTCCTACCACATCCAAATACATTCTAAGGTGCTTCGAAACACTTTCTACGTACTTCCTACCACATCCAAATACATTCTAAGGTGCTTCGAAACACTTTCATCGTACTTCCTACCACATCCAAATACATTCTAAGGTGCTTCGGAGCACTTTCTACGTACTTCCTACCACATCCAAATATATTCTAAGGTGCTTCGAAGCACTTTCTACGTACTTCCTACCACATCCAAATACATTCTAAGGTGCTTCGAAGCACTTTCTACGTACTTCCTACCACATCCAAATACATTCTAAGGTGCTTCAAAGCACTTTCTACGTACTTCCTACCATATCCAAATACATTCTAAGGTGCTTCAAAGCACTTTCTACGTACTTCCTACCACATCCAAATACATTCTAAGGTGCTTCGAAGCACTTTCTACGTACTTCCTACCACATCCAAATACATTCTAAGGTGCTTCGAAACACTTTCTACGTACTTCCTACCACATCCAAATACATTCTAAGGTGCTTCGAAACACTTTCATCGTACTTCCTACCACATCCAAATACATTCTAAGGTGCTTCGAAACACTTTCATCGTACTTCCTACCACATCCAAATACATTCTAAGGTGCTTCGAAACACTTTCTACGTTCTTCCTACCACATCCAAATATATTCTAAGGTGCTTCGAAGCACTTTCTACGTACTTCCTACCACATCCAAATACATTCTAAGGTGCTTCGAAGCACTTTCTACGTACTTCCTACCACATCCAAATACATTCTAAGGTGCTTCGGAGCACTTTCTACGTACTTCCTACCACATTCAAATACATTCTAAGGTGCTTCAAAGCACATTTTACGTACTTCCTACCACATCCAAATACATTCTAAGGTGCTTCGAAACACTTTCTACGTACTTCCTACCACATCCAAATATATTCTAAGGTGCTTCGAAGCACTTTCTACGTACTTCCTACCACATCCAAATACATTCTAAGGAGCTTCGAAGCACTTTTTACGTACTTCCTACCACATCCAAATACATTCTAAGGTGCTTCGAAACACTTTCTACGTTCTTCCTACCACATCCAAATATATTCTAAGGTGCTTCGAAGCACTTTCTACGTACTTCCTACCACATCCAAATACATTCTAAGGTGCTTCGAAGCACTTTCTACGTTCTTCCTACCACATCCAAATACATTCTAAGGTGCTTCGAAACACTTTCTACGTTCTTCCTACCACATCCAAATACATTCTAAGGTGCTTCGAAACACTTTCATCGTACTTCCTACCACATCCAAATACATTCTAAGGTGCTTCGAAACACTTTCTACGTTCTTCCTACCACATCCAAATATATTCTAAGGTGCTTCGAAGCACTTTCTACGTACTTCCTACCACATCCAAATACATTCTAAGGTGCTTCGAAGCACTTTCTACGTACTTCCTACCACATCCAAATACATTCTAAGGTGCTTCGAAGCACTTTCTACGTACTTCCTACCACATCCAAATACATTCTAAGGTGCTTCGAAGCACTTTCTACGTACTTCCTACCACATCCAAATACATTCTAAGGTGCTTCGAAGCACTTTCTACGTACTTCCTACCACATCCAAATATATTCTAAGGTGCTTCGAAGCACTTTCTACGTACTTCCTACCACATTCAAATACATTCTAAGGTGCTTCAAAGCACATTTTACGTACTTCCTACCACATCCAAATACATTCTAAGGTGCTTCGAAGCACTTTCTACGTACTTCCTACCACATCCAAATACATTCTAAGGTGCTTCGAAGCACTTTCTACGTACTTCCTACCACATCCAAATACATTCTAAGGAGCTTCGAAGCACTTTTTACGTACTTCCTACCACATCCAAATACATTCTAAGGTGCTTCGAAACACTTTCTACGTTCTTCCTACCACATCCAAATATATTCTAAGGTGCTTCGAAGCACTTTCTACGTACTTCCTACCACATCCAAATACATTCTAAGGTGCTTCGAAGCACTTTCTACGTTCTTCCTACCACATCCAAATACATTCTAAGGTGCTTCGAAACACTTTCTACGTTCTTCCTACCACATCCAAATACATTCTAAGGTGCTTCGAAGCACTTTCTACGTACTTCCTACCACATCCAAATACATTCTAAGGTGCTTCGAAGCACTTTCTACGTTCTTCCTACCACATCCAAATACATTCTAAGGTGCTTCGAAACACTTTCTACGTACTTCCTACCACATCCAAATACATTCTAAGGTGCTTCGAAGCACTTTCTACGTACTTCCTACCACATCTTAATACATTCTAAGGTGCTTCGAAGCACTTTCTACGTACTTCCTACCACATCCAAATACATTCTAAGGTGCTTCGAAACACTTTCTACGTACTTCCTACCACATCCAAATACATTCTAAGGAGCTTCGGAGCACTTTCTACGTACTTCCTACCACATTCAAATACATTCTAAGGTGCTTCGAAACACTTTCTACGTACTTCCTACCACATCCAAATACATTCTAAGGTGCTTCGGAGCACTTTCATCGTACTTCCTACCACATCCAAATACATTCTAAGGTGCTTCGAAACACTTTCTACGTACTTCCTACCACATCCAAATACATTCTAAGGAGCTTCGAAGCACTTTTTACGTACTTCCTACCACATCCAAATACATTCTAAGGTGCTTCGAAACACTTTCTACGTACTTCCTACCACATCCAAATACATTCTAAGGTGCTTCGGAGCACTTTCTACGTACTTCCTACCACATCCAAATATATTCTAAGGTGCTTCGAAGCACTTTCTACGTACTTCCTACCACATCCAAATACATTCTAAGGTGCTTCGAAACACTTTCTACGTTCTTCCTACCACATCCAAATACATTCTAAGGTGCTTCGAAACACTTTCTACGTACTTCCTACCACATCCAAATACATTCTAAGGTGCTTCGAAACACTTTCTACGTACTTCCTACCACATCCAAATACATTCTAAGGTGCTTCGAAACACTTTCTACGTACTTCCTACCACATCCAAATACATTCTAAGGTGCTTCAAAGCACTTTCTACGTACTTCCTACCACATCCAAATACATTCTAAGGTGCTTCAAAGCACATTTTACGTACTTCCTACCACATCCAAATACATTCTAAGGTGCTTCGAAACACTTTCTACGTTCTTCCTACCACATCCAAATATATTCTAAGGTGCTTCGAAGCACTTTCTACGTACTTCCTACCACATCCAAATACATTCTAAGGTGCTTCGAAGCACTTTCTACGTACTTCCTACCACATCCAAATACATTCTAAGGAGCTTCGAAGCACTTTTTACGTACTTCCTACCACATCCAAATACATTCTAAGGTGCTTCGAAACACTTTCATCGTACTTCCTACCACATCCAAATACATTCTAAGGTGCTTCGAAACACTTTCTACGTACTTCCTACCACATCCAAATACATTCTAAGGTGCTTCGAAACACTTTCTACGTACTTCCTACCACATCCAAATACATTCTAAGGAGCTTCGAAGCACTTTTTACGTACTTCCTACCACATCCAAATACATTCTAAGGTGCTTCGAAACACTTTCTACGTACTTCCTACCACATCCAAATACATTCTAAGGTGCTTCGGAGCACTTTCTACGTACTTCCTACCACATCCAAATATATTCTAAGGTGCTTCGAAGCACTTTCTACGTACTTCCTACCACATCCAAATACATTCTAAGGTGCTTCGAAACACTTTCTACGTTCTTCCTACCACATCCAAATACATTCTAAGGTGCTTCGAAACACTTTCATCGTACTTCCTACCACATCCAAATACATTCTAAGGTGCTTCGAAGCACTTTCTACGTTCTTCCTACCACATCCAAATACATTCTAAGGTGCTTCGAAACACTTTCTACGTACTTCCTACCACATCCAAATACATTCTAAGGTGCTTCGAAGCACTTTCTACGTACTTCCTACCACATCCAAATACATTCTAAAGTGCTTCGAAGCACTTTCTACGTACTTCCTACCACATCCAAATACATTCTAAGGTGCTTCGAAGCACATTTTACGTACTTCCTACCACATCCAAATACATTCTAAGGTGCTTCGAAACACTTTCTACGTTCTTCCTACCACATCCAAATATATTCTAAGGTGCTTCGAAGCACTTTCTACGTACTTCCTACCACATCCAAATACATTCTAAGGTGCTTCGAAGCACTTTCTACGTTCTTCCTACCACATCCAAATACATTCTAAGGTGCTTCGAAACACTTTCTACGTACTTCCTACCACATCCAAATACATTCTAAGGTGCTTCGAAGCACTTTCTACGTACTTCCTACCACATCTTAATACATTCTAAGGTGCTTCGAAGCACTTTCTACGTACTTCCTACCACATCCAAATACATTCTAAGGTGCTTCGAAACACTTTCTACGTACTTCCTATCACATCCAAATACATTCTAAGGAGCTTCGGAGCACTTTCTACGTACTTCCTACCACATTCAAATACATTCTAAGGTGCTTCGAAACACTTTCTACGTACTTCCTACCACATCCAAATACATTCTAAGGTGCTTCGGAGCACTTTCATCGTACTTCCTACCACATCCAAATACATTCTAAGGTGCTTCGAAACACTTTCTACGTACTTCCTACCACATCCAAATACATTCTAAGGAGCTTCGAAGCACTTTTTACGTACTTCCTACCACATCCAAATACATTCTAAGGTGCTTCGAAACACTTTCTACGTACTTCCTACCACATCCAAATACATTCTAAGGTGCTTCGGAGCACTTTCTACGTACTTCCTACCACATCCAAATATATTCTAAGGTGCTTCGAAGCACTTTCTACGTACTTCCTACCACATCCAAATACATTCTAAGGTGCTTCGAAACACTTTCTACGTTCTTCCTACCACATCCAAATACATTCTAAGGTGCTTCGAAACACTTTCTACGTACTTCCTACCACATCCAAATACATTCTAAGGTGCTTCGAAACACTTTCATCGTTCTTCCTACCACATCCAAATATATTCTAAGGTGCTTCGAAGCACTTTCTACGTACTTCCTACCACATCCAAATACATTCTAAGGTGCTTCGAAGCACTTTCTACGTTCTTCCTACCACATCCAAATACATTCTAAGGTGCTTCGAAACACTTTCTACGTACTTCCTACCACATCCAAATACATTCTAAGGTGCTTCGAAGCACTTTCTACGTACTTCCTACCACATCTTAATACATTCTAAGGTGCTTCGAAGCACTTTCTACGTACTTCCTACCACATCCAAATACATTCTAAGGTGCTTCGAAACACTTTCTACGTACTTCCTACCACATCCAAATACATTCTAAGGAGCTTCGGAGCACTTTCTACGTACTTCCTACCACATTCAAATACATTCTAAGGTGCTTCGAAACACTTTCTACGTACTTCCTACCACATCCAAATACATTCTAAGGTGCTTCAAAGCACTTTCTACGTACTTCCTACCACATCCAAATACATTCTAAGGTGCTTCGAAGCACTTTCTACGTTCTTCCTACCACATCCAAATACATTCTAAGGTGCTTCGAAACACTTTCTACGTACTTCCTACCACATCCAAATACATTCTAAGGTGCTTCGAAGCACTTTCTACGTACTTCCTACCACATCCAAATACATTCTAAAGTGCTTCGAAGCACTTTCTACGTACTTCCTACCACATCCAAATACATTCTAAGGTGCTTCGAAGCACATTTTACGTACTTCCTACCACATCCAAATACATTCTAAGGAGCTTCGAAGCACTTTTTACGTACTTCCTACCACATCCAAATACATTCTAAGGTGCTTCGAAACACTTTCTACGTACTTCCTACCACATCCAAATACATTCTAAGGTGCTTCAAAGCACTTTCTACGTACTTCCTACCACATCCAAATACATTCTAAGGTGCTTCAAAGCACATTTTACGTACTTCCTACCACATCCAAATACATTCTAAGGTGCTTCGAAACACTTTCTACGTACTTCCTACCACATCCAAATACATTCTAAGGTGCTTCAAAGCACTTTCTACGTTCTTCCTACCACATCCAAATACATTCTAAGGTGCTTCGAAACACTTTCTACGTACTTCCTACCACATCCAAATACATTCTAAGGTGCTTCGAAGCACTTTCTACGTACTTCCTACCACATCCAAATACATTCTAAAGTGCTTCGAAGCACTTTCTACGTACTTCCTACCACATCCAAATACATTCTAAGGTGCTTCGAAGCACATTTTACGTACTTCCTACCACATCCAAATACATTCTAAGGTGCTTCGAAACACTTTCTACGTTCTTCCTACCACATCCAAATATATTCTAAGGTGCTTCGAAGCACTTTCTACGTACTTCCTACCACATCCAAATACATTCTAAGGTGCTTCGAAGCACTTTCTACGTTCTTCCTACCACATCCAAATACATTCTAAGGTGCTTCGAAACACTTTCTACGTACTTCCTACCACATCCAAATACATTCTAAGGTGCTTCGAAGCACTTTCTACGTACTTCCTACCACATCTTAATACATTCTAAGGTGCTTCGAAGCACTTTCTACGTACTTCCTACCACATCCAAATACATTCTAAGGTGCTTCGAAACACTTTCTACGTACTTCCTACCACATCCAAATACATTCTAAGGAGCTTCGGAGCACTTTCTACGTACTTCCTACCACATTCAAATACATTCTAAGGTGCTTCGAAACACTTTCTACGTACTTCCTACCACATCCAAATACATTCTAAGGTGCTTCGGAGCACTTTCATCGTACTTCCTACCACATCCAAATACATTCTAAGGTGCTTCGAAACACTTTCTACGTACTTCCTACCACATCCAAATACATTCTAAGGAGCTTCGAAGCACTTTTTACGTACTTCCTACCACATCCAAATACATTCTAAGGTGCTTCGAAACACTTTCTACGTACTTCCTACCACATCCAAATACATTCTAAGGTGCTTCGGAGCACTTTCTACGTACTTCCTACCACATCCAAATATATTCTAAGGTGCTTCGAAGCACTTTCTACGTACTTCCTACCACATCCAAATACATTCTAAGGTGCTTCGAAACACTTTCTACGTTCTTCCTACCACATCCAAATACATTCTAAGGTGCTTCGAAACACTTTCTACGTACTTCCTACCACATCCAAATACATTCTAAGGTGCTTCGAAACACTTTCATCGTACTTCCTACCACATCCAAATACATTCTAAGGTGCTTCGAAACACTTTCTACGTACTTCCTACCACATCCAAATACATTCTAAGGTGCTTCAAAGCACTTTCTACGTACTTCCTACCACATCCAAATACATTCTAAGGTGCTTCAAAGCACATTTTACGTACTTCCTACCACATCCAAATACATTCTAAGGTGCTTCGAAACACTTTCTACGTACTTCCTACCACATCCAAATACATTCTAAGGTGCTTCAAAGCACTTTCTACGTTCTTCCTACCACATCCAAATACATTCTAAGGTGCTTCGAAGCACATTTTACGTACTTCCTACCACATCCAAATACATTCTAAGGTGCTTCGAAACACTTTCTACGTTCTTCCTACCACATCCAAATATATTCTAAGGTGCTTCGAAGCACTTTCTACGTACTTCCTACCACATCCAAATACATTCTAAGGTGCTTCGAAGCACTTTCTACGTTCTTCCTACCACATCCAAATACATTCTAAGGTGCTTCGAAACACTTTCTACGTACTTCCTACCACATCCAAATACATTCTAAGGTGCTTCGAAGCACTTTCTACGTACTTCCTACCACATCCAAATACATTCTAAAGTGCTTCGAAACACTTTCTACGTACTTCCTACAACATCCAAATACATTCTAAGGTGCTTCGAAGCACTTTCTACGTACTTCCTACCACATCCAAATACATTCTAAGGTGCTTCGAAACACTTTCTACGTACTTCCTACCACATCTTAATACATTCTAAGGTGCTTCGAAGCACTTTCTACGTACTTCCTACCACATCCAAATACATTCTAAGGTGCTTCGAAACACTTTCTACGTACTTCCTACCACATCCAAATACATTCTAAGGTGCTTCGAAACACTTTCTACGTTCTTCCTACCACATCCAAATATATTCTAAGGTGCTTCGAAGCACTTTCTACGTACTTCCTACCACATCCAAATACATTCTAAGGTGCTTCGAAGCACTTTCTACGTACTTCCTACCACATCCAAATACATTCTAAGGTGCTTCGGAGCACTTTCTACGTACTTCCTACCACATTCAAATACATTCTAAGGTGCTTCAAAGCACATTTTACGTACTTCCTACCACATCCAAATACATTCTAAGGTGCTTCGAAACACTTTCTACGTACTTCCTACCACATCCAAATATATTCTAAGGTGCTTCGAAGCACTTTCTACGTACTTCCTACCACATCCAAATACAATCTAAGGTGCTTCGAAGCACTTTCTACGTACTTCCTACCACATCCAAATACATTCTAAGGTGCTTCGAAGCACTTTCTACGTACTTCCTACCACATCCAAATACATTCTAAGGTGCTTCGAAACACTTTCATCGTACTTCCTACCACATCCAAATACATTCTAAGGTGCTTCGAAACACTTTCATCGTACTTCCTACCACATCCAAATACATTCTAAGGTGCTTCGAAGCACTTTCTACGTACTTCCTACCACATCCAAATATATTCTAAGGTGCTTCGAAGCACTTTCTACGTACTTCCTACCACATCCAAATACATTCTAAGGTGCTTCGAAACACTTTCTACGTTCTTCCTACCACATCCAAATACATTCTAAGGTGCTTCGAAACACTTTCTACGTACTTCCTACCACATCCAAATACATTCTAAGGAGCTTCGGAGCACTTTCTACGTACTTCCTACCACATTCAAATACATTCTAAGGTGCTTCAAAGCACATTTTACGTACTTCCTACCACATCCAAATACATTCTAAGGTGCTTCGAAACACTTTCTACGTACTTCCTACCACATCCAAATATATTCTAAGGTGCTTCGAAGCACTTTCTACGTACTTCCTACCACATCCAAATACATTCTAAGGTGCTTCGAAGCACTTTCTACGTACTTCCTACCACATCCAAATACATTCTAAGGTGCTTCGAAGCACTTTCTACGTACTTCCTACCACATCCAAATACATTCTAAGGAGCTTCGAAGCACTTTTTACGTACTTCCTACCACATCCAAATACATTCTAAGGTGCTTCGAAACACTTTCTACGTTCTTCCTACCACATCCAAATATATTCTAAGGTGCTTCGAAGCACTTTCTACGTACTTCCTACCACATCCAAATACATTCTAAGGTGCTTCGAAGCACTTTCTACGTTCTTCCTACCACATCCAAATACATTCTAAGGTGCTTCGAAACACTTTCTACGTTCTTCCTACCACATCCAAATACATTCTAAGGTGCTTCGAAGCACTTTCTACGTACTTCCTACCACATCCAAATACATTCTAAGGTGCTTCGAAACACTTTCTACGTACTTCCTACCACATCCAAATACATTCTAAGGTGCTTCGAAACACTTTCATCGTACTTCCTACCACATCCAAATACATTCTAAGGTGCTTCGAAACACTTTCATCGTACTTCCTACCACATTCAAATACATTCTAAGTTGCTTCGAAGCACTTTCTACGTACTTCCTACCACATTCAAATACATTCTACGGTGCTTCGAAGCACTTTCTTCGTACTTCCTACCACATCCAAATACATTCTAAGGTGCTTCGAAGCACTTTCTACGTTCTTCCTACCACATCCAAATACATTCTAAGGTGCTTCGAAGCACTTTCTACGTACTTCCTACCACATCCAAATATATTCTAAGGTGCTTCGAAGCACTTTCTACGTACTTCCTACCACATCCAAATACATTCTAAGGTGCTTCGAAACACTTTCTACGTACTTCCTACCACATCCAAAAACATTCTTAGGTGCTTCAAAGCACTTTCTACGTACTTCCTACCACATCCAAATACATTCTAAGGTGCTTCAAAGCACTTTCTACGTACTTCCTACCACATCCAAATACATTCTAAGGTGCTTCGAAGCACTTTCTACGTACTTCCTACCACATCCAAATACATTCTAAGGAGCTTCGAAGCACTTTTTACGTACTTCCTACCACATCCAAATACATTCTAAGGTGCTTCGAAACACTTTCTACGTTCTTCCTACCACATCCAAATATATTCTAAGGTGCTTCGAAGCACTTTCTACGTACTTCCTACCACATCCAAATACATTCTAAGGTGCTTCGAAGCACTTTCTACGTTCTTCCTACCACATCCAAATACATTCTAAGGTGCTTCGAAACACTTTCTACGTACTTCCTACCACATCCAAATACATTCTTAGGTGCTTCGAAGCACTTTCTACGTACTTCCTACCACATCCAAATACATTCTAAGGTGCTTCGAAGCACTTTCTACGTACTTCCTACCACATCCAAATACATTCTAACGTGCTTCGAAGCACTTTCTACGTACTTCCTACCACATCCAAATACATTCTAAGGTGCTTCGAAACACTTTCATCGTACTTCCTACCACATCCAAATACATTCTAAGGTGCTTCAAAGCACTTTCTACGTACTTCCTACCACATCCAAAAACATTCTAAGGAGCTTCGAAGCACTTTTTACGTACTTCCTACCACATCCAAATACATTCTAAGGTGCTTCGAAACACTTTCTACGTTCTTCCTACCACATCCAAATATATTCTAAGGTGCTTCGAAGCACTTTCTACGTACTTCCTACCACATCCAAATACATTCTAAGGTGCTTCGAAGCACTTTCTACGTTCTTCCTACCACATCCAAATACATTCTAAGGTGCTTCGAAACACTTTCTACGTACTTCCTACCACATCCAAATACATTCTAAGGTGCTTCGAAGCACTTTCTACGTACTTCCTACCACATCCAAATACATTCTAAGGTGCTTCGAAACACTTTCATCGTACTTCCTACCACATCCAAATACATTCTAAGGTGCTTCGAAGCACTTTCTACGTACTTCCTACCACATCCAAATACATTCTAAGGTGCTTCGGAGCACTTTCTACGTACTTCCTACCACATTCAAATACATTCTAAGGTGCTTCAAAGCACATTTTACGTACTTCCTACCACATCCAAATACATTCTAAGGTGCTTCGAAACACTTTCTACGTACTTCCTACCACATCCAAATATATTCTAAGGTGCTTCGAAGCACTTTCTACGTACTTCCTACCACATCCAAATACATTCTAAGGTGCTTCGAAGCACTTTCTACGTACTTCCTACCACATCCAAATACATTCTAAGGTGCTTCGAAGCACTTTCTACGTACTTCCTACCACATCCAAATACATTCTAAGGTGCTTCGAAACACTTTCATCGTACTTCCTACCACATCCAAATACATTCTAAGGTGCTTCGAAACACTTTCATCGTACTTCCTACCACATCCAAATACATTCTAAGGTGCTTCGAAGCACTTTCTACGTACTTCCTACCACATCCAAATATATTCTAAGGTGCTTCGAAGCACTTTCTACGTACTTCCTACCACATCCAAATATATTCTAAGGTGCTTCGAAGCACTTTCTACGTACTTCCTACCACATCCAAATACATTCTAAGGTGCTTCGAAGCACTTTCTACGTACTTCCTACCACATCCAAATACATTCTAAGGTGCTTCGGAGCACTTTCTACGTACTTCCTACCACATTCAAATACATTCTAAGGTGCTTCAAAGCACATTTTACGTACTTCCTACCACATCCAAATACATTCTAAGGTGCTTCGAAACACTTTCTACGTACTTCCTACCACATCCAAATATATTCTAAGGTGCTTCGAAGCACTTTCTACGTACTTCCTACCACATCCAAATACATTCTAAGTTGCTTCGAAGCACTTTCCACGTACTTCCTACCACATCCAAATACATTCTAAGGTGCTTCGAAGCACTTTCTACGTACTTCCTACCACATCCAAATACATTCTAAGGTGCTTCGAAACACTTTCATCGTACTTCCTACCACATCCAAATACATTCTAAGGTGCTTCGAAACACTTTCATCGTACTTCCTACCACATCCAAATACATTCTAAGGTGCTTCGAAGCACTTTCTACGTACTTCCTACCACATCCAAATATATTCTAAGGTGCTTCGAAGCACTTTCTACGTACTTCCTACCACATCCAAATACATTCTAAGGTGCTTCGAAACACTTTCTACGTTCTTCCTACCACATCCAAATACATTCTAAGGTGCTTCGAAACACTTTCTACGTACTTCCTACCACATCCAAATACATTCTAAGGAGCTTCGGAGCACTTTCTACGTACTTCCTACCACATTCAAATACATTCTAAGGTGCTTCAAAGCACATTTTACGTACTTCCTACCACATCCAAATACATTCTAAGGTGCTTCGAAACACTTTCTACGTACTTCCTACCACATCCAAATATATTCTAAGGTGCTTCGAAGCACT
Source organism: Anopheles coustani (assembly GCF_943734705.1). Classification (NCBI taxonomy): domain Eukaryota; kingdom Metazoa; phylum Arthropoda; class Insecta; order Diptera; family Culicidae; genus Anopheles; species Anopheles coustani. The sequence continues at coordinate 161,532 of NW_026525391.1, forward strand.
TTCTACGTACTTCCTACCACATCCAAATACATTCTAAGGTGCTTCGAAGCACTTTCTACGTACTTCCTACCACATCCAAATACATTCTAAGGTGCTTCGAAGCACTTTCTACGTACTTCCTACCACATCCAAATACATTCTAAGGAGCTTCGAAGCACTTTTTACGTACTTCCTACCACATCCAAATACATTCTAAGGTGCTTCGAAACACTTTCTACGTTCTTCCTACCACATCCAAATATATTCTAAGGTGCTTCGAAGCACTTTCTACGTATTTCCTACCACATCCAAATACATTCTAAGGTGCTTCGAAGCACTTTCTACGTTCTTCCTACCACATCCAAATACATTCTAAGGTGCTTCGAAACACTTTCTACGTTCTTCCTACCACATCCAAATACATTCTAAGGTGCTTCGAAGCACTTTCTACGTACTTCCTACCACATCCAAATACATTCTAAGGTGCTTCGAAACACTTTCTACGTACTTCCTACCACATCCAAATACATTCTAAGGTGCTTCGAAACACTTTCATCGTACTTCCTACCACATCCAAATACATTCTAAGGTGCTTCGAAACACTTTCATCGTACTTCCTACCACATCCAAATACATTCTAAGGTGCTTCGAAGCACTTTCTACGTACTTCCTACCACATCCAAATATATTCTAAGGTGCTTCGAAGCACTTTCTACGTACTTCCTACCACATCCAAATACATTCTAAGGTGCTTCGAAACACTTTCTACGTACTTCCTACCACATCCAAATACATTCTAAGGTGCTTCGAAACACTTTCTACGTACTTCCTACCACATCCAAATACATTCTAAGGTGCTTCGAAACACTTTCATCGTACTTCCTACCACATCCAAATACATTCTAAGGTGCTTCAAAGCACTTTCTACGTACTTCCTACCACATCCAAATACATTCTAAGGTGCTTCAAAGCACTTTCTACGTACTTCCTACCACATCCAAATACATTCTAAGGTGCTTCGAAGCACTTTCTACGTACTTCCTACCACATCCAAATACATTCTAAGGAGCTTCGAAGCACTTTTTACGTACTTCCTACCACATCCAAATACATTCTAAGGTGCTTCGAAACACTTTCTACGTTCTTCCTACCACATCCAAATATATTCTAAGGTGCTTCGAAGCACTTTCTACGTACTTCCTACCACATCCAAATACATTCTAAGGTGCTTCGAAGCACTTTCTACGTTCTTCCTACCACATCCAAATACATTCTAAGGTGCTTCGAAACACTTTCTACGTACTTCCTACCACATCCAAATACATTCTAAGGTGCTTCGAAGCACTTTCTACGTACTTCCTACCACATCCAAATACATTCTAAGGTGCTTCGAAGCACTTTCTACGTACTTCCTACCACATCCAAATACATTCTAAGGTGCTTCGAAGCACTTTCTACGTACTTCCTACCACATCCAAATACATTCTAAGGTGCTTCGAAGCACTTTCTACGTTCTTCCTACCACATCCAAATACATTCTAAGGTGCTTCGAAACACTTTCTACGTACTTCCTACCACATCCAAATACATTCTAAGGTGCTTCGAAGCACTTTCTACGTACTTCCTACCACATCCAAATACATTCTAAGGTGCTTCGAAACACTTTCATCGTACTTCCTACCACATCCAAATACATTCTAAGGTGCTTCAAAGCACTTTCTACGTACTTCCTACCACATCCAAATACATTCTAAGGAGCTTCGAAGCACTTTTTACGTACTTCCTACCACATCCAAATACATTCTAAGGTGCTTCGAAACACTTTCTACGTTCTTCCTACCACATCCAAATATATTCTAAGGTGCTTCGAAGCACTTTCTACGTACTTCCTACCACATCCAAATACATTCTAAGGTGCTTCGAAGCACTTTCTACGTTCTTCCTACCACATCCAAATACATTCTAAGGTGCTTCGAAACACTTTCTACGTACTTCCTACCACATCCAAATACATTCTAAGGTGCTTCGAAGCACTTTCTACGTACTTCCTACCACATCCAAATACATTCTAAGGTGCTTCGAAACACTTTCATCGTACTTCCTACCACATCCAAATACATTCTAAGGTGCTTCGAAGCACTTTCTACGTACTTCCTACCACATCCAAATACATTCTAAGGAGCTTCGAAGCACTTTTTACGTACTTCCTACCACATTCAAATACAATCTAAGGTGCTTCGAAGCACTTTCTACGTACTTCCTACCACATCCAAATACATTCTAAGGTGCTTCGAAGCACTTTCTACGTTCTTCCTACCACATCCAAATACATTCTAAGGTGCTTCGAAACACTTTTTACGTACTTCCTACCACATCCAAATACATTCTAAGGTGCTTCGAAGCACATTTTACGTACTTCCTACCACATCCAAATACATTCTAAGGTGCTTCGAAGCACATTTTACGTACTTCCTACCACATCCAAATACATTCTAAGGTGCTTCGAAGCACATTTTACGTACTTCCTACCACATCCAAATACATTCTAAGGTGCTTCGAAGCACTTTCTACGTACTTCCTACCACAGCCAAATACATTCTAAGGTGCTTCGAAGCACTTTCTACGTACTTCCTACCACATCCAAATACATTCTAAGGTGCTTCGAAGCACTTTCTACGTACTTCCTACCACATCCAAATACATTCTAAGGAGCTTCGAAGCACTTTTTACGTACTTCCTACCACATCCAAATACATTCTAAGGTGCTTCGAAACACTTTCTACGTACTTCCTACCACATTCAAATACATTCTAAGTTGCTTCGAAGCACTTTCTATGTACTTCCTACCACATTCAAATACATTCTAAGTTGCTTCGAAGCACTTTCTACGTACTTCCTACCACATTCAAATACATTCTACGGTGCTTCGAAGCACTTTCTAAGTACTTCCTACCACATTCAAATACATTCTAAGATGCTTCGAAGCACTTTCTACGTACTTCCTACCACATTCAACTACATTCTACGGTGCTTCGAAGCACTTTCTAAGTACTTCCTACCACATTCAAATACATTCTTCGGTGCTTCGAAGCACTTTCTACGTACTTCCTACCACATTCAAATACATTCTAAGTTGCTTCGAAGCACTTTCTACGTACTTCCTACCACATTCAAATACATTCTACGGTGCTTCGAAGCACTTTCTAAGTACTTCCTACCACATTCAAATACATTCTTCGGTGCTTCGAAGCACTTTCTACGTACTTCCTACCACATTCAAATACATTCTACGGTGCTTCGAAGCACTTTCTACGTTCTTCCTACCACATCCAAATACATTCTAAGGTGCTTCGAAACACTTTCTACGTTCTTCCTACCACATCCAAATACATTCTAAGGTGCTTCGAAGCACTTTCTACGTACTTCCTACCACATCCAAATACATTCTAAGGTGCTTCGAAACACTTTCTACGTACTTCCTACCACATCCAAATACATTCTAAGGTGCTTCGAAACACTTTCTACGTACTTCCTACCACATCCAAATACATTCTAAGGTGCTTCGAAACACTTTCATCGTACTTCCTACCACATCCAAATACATTCTAAGGTGCTTCGAAGCACTTTCTACGTACTTCCTACCACATCCAAATATATTCTAAGGTGCTTCGAAGCACTTTCTACGTACTTCCTACCACATCCAAATATATTCTAAGGTGCTTCGAAGCACTTTCTACGTACTTCCTACCACATCCAAATACATTCTAAGGTGCTTCGAAGCACTTTCTACGTTCTTCCTACCACATCCAAATACATTCTAAGGTGCTTCGAAACACTTTCTACGTTCTTCCTACCACATCCAAATACATTCTAAGGTGCTTCGAAACACTTTCTACGTACTTCCTACCACATCCAAATACATTCTAAGGTGCTTCGAAACACTTTCATCGTACTTCCTACCACATCCAAATACATTCTAAGGTGCTTCAAAGCACTTTCTACGTACTTCCTACCACATCCAAATACATTCTAAGGTGCTTCAAAGCACTTTCTACGTACTTCCTACCACATCCAAATACATTCTAAGGTGCTTCGAAGCACTTTCTACGTACTTCCTACCACATCCAAATACATTCTAAGGAGCTTCGAAGCACTTTTTACGTACTTCCTACCACATCCAAATACATTCTAAGGTGCTTCGAAACACTTTCTACGTTCTTCCTACCACATCCAAATATATTCTAAGGTGCTTCGAAACACTTTCTACGTACTTCCTACCACATCCAAATACATTCTAAGGTGCTTCGAAACACTTTCTACGTACTTCCTACCACATCCAAATACATTCTAAGGTGCTTCGAAACACTTTCATCGTACTTCCTACCACATCCAAATACATTCTAAGGTGCTTCAAAGCACTTTCTACGTACTTCCTACCACATCCAAATACATTCTAAGGTGCTTCAAAGCACTTTCTACGTACTTCCTACCACATCCAAATACATTCTAAGGTGCTTCGAAGCACTTTCTACGTACTTCCTACCACATCCAAATACATTCTAAGGTGCTTCGAAACACTTTCTACGTACTTCCTACCACATTCAAATACATTCTAAGTTGCTTCGAAGCACTTTCTATGTACTTCCTACCACATTCAAATACATTCTAAGTTGCTTCGAAGCACTTTCTACGTACTTCCTACCACATTCAAATACATTCTACGGTGCTTCGAAGCACTTTCTAAGTACTTCCTACCACATTCAAATACATTCTAAGATGCTTCGAAGCACTTTCTACGTACTTCCTACCACATTCAACTACATTCTACGGTGCTTCGAAGCACTTTCTAAGTACTTCCTACCACATTCAAATACATTCTTCGGTGCTTCGAAGCACTTTCTACGTACTTCCTACCACATTCAAATACATTCTAAGTTGCTTCAAAGCACTTTCTACGTACTTCCTACCACATTCAAATACATTCTACGGTGCTTCGAAGCACTTTCTAAGTACTTCCTACCACATTCAAATACATTCTTCGGTGCTTCGAAGCACTTTCTAAGTATTTCCTACCACATCCAAATATATTCTAAGGTGCTTCGAAACACTTTCATCGTACTTCCTACCACATCCAAATACATTCTAAGGTGCTTCGAAGCACTTTCTACGTACTTCCTACCACATCCAAATACATTCTAAGGTGCTTCGAAACACTTTCTACGTACTTCCTACCACATCCAAATATATTCTAAGGTGCTTCGAAGCACTTTCTACGTACTTCCTACCACATCCAAATACATTCTAAGGTGCTTCGAAGCACTTTCTACGTACTTCCTACCACATCCAAATACATTCTAAGGTGCTTCGAAGCACTTTCTACGTACTTCCTACCACATCCAAATACATTCTAAGGAGCTTCGAAGCACTTTTTACGTACTTCCTACCACATCCAAATACATTCTAAGGTGCTTCGAAACACTTTCTACGTTCTTCCTACCACATCCAAATATATTCTAAGGTGCTTCGAAGCACTTTCTACGTACTTCCTACCACATCCAAATACATTCTAAGGTGCTTCGAAGCACTTTCTACGTTCTTCCTACCACATCCAAATACATTCTAAGGTGCTTCGAAACACTTTCTACGTTCTTCCTACCACATCCAAATACATTCTAAGGTGCTTCGAAGCACTTTCTACGTACTTCCTACCACATCCAAATACATTCTAAGGTGCTTCGAAACACTTTCATCGTACTTCCTACCACATCCAAATACATTCTAAGGTGCTTCAAAGCACTTTCTACGTACTTCCTACCACATCCAAATACATTCTAAGGTGCTTCAAAGCACTTTCTACGTACTTCCTACCACATCCAAATACATTCTAAGGTGCTTCGAAGCACTTTCTACGTACTTCCTACCACATCCAAATACATTCTAAGGAGCTTCGAAGCACTTTTTACGTACTTCCTACCACATCCAAATACATTCTAAGGTGCTTCGAAACACTTTCTACGTTCTTCCTACCACATCCAAATATATTCTAAGGTGCTTCGAAACACTTTCTACGTACTTCCTACCACATCCAAATACATTCTAAGGTGCTTCGAAACACTTTCTACGTACTTCCTACCACATCCAAATACATTCTAAGGTGCTTCGAAACACTTTCATCGTACTTCCTACCACATCCAAATACATTCTAAGGTGCTTCAAAGCACTTTCTACGTACTTCCTACCACATCCAAATACATTCTAAGGTGCTTCAAAGCACTTTCTACGTACTTCCTACCACATCCAAATACATTCTAAGGTGCTTCGAAGCACTTTCTACGTACTTCCTACCACATCCAAATACATTCTAAGGTGCTTCGAAACACTTTCTACGTACTTCCTACCACATTCAAATACATTCTAAGTTGCTTCGAAGCACTTTCTATGTACTTCCTACCACATTCAAATACATTCTAAGTTGCTTCGAAGCACTTTCTACGTACTTCCTACCACATTCAAATACATTCTACGGTGCTTCGAAGCACTTTCTAAGTACTTCCTACCACATTCAAATACATTCTAAGATGCTTCGAAGCACTTTCTACGTACTTCCTACCACATTCAACTACATTCTACGGTGCTTCGAAGCACTTTCTAAGTACTTCCTACCACATTCAAATACATTCTTCGGTGCTTCGAAGCACTTTCTACGTACTTCCTACCACATTCAAATACATTCTAAGTTGGTTCAAAGCACTTTCTACGTACTTCCTACCACATTCAAATACATTCTACGGTGCTTCGAAGCACTTTCTAAGTACTTCCTACCACATTCAAATACATTCTAAGGTGCTTCGAAGCACTTTCTACGTACTTCCTGTCACATCCAAATACATTCTAAGGTGCTTCGAAACACTTTCATCGTACTTCCTACCACATCCAAATACATTCTAAGGTGCTTCGAAGCACTTTCTACGTACTTCCTACCACATCCAAATACATTCTAAGGTGCTTCGAAACACTTTCTACGTACTTCCTACCACATCCAAATATATTCTAAGGTGCTTCGAAGCACTTTCTACGTACTTCCTACCACATCCAAATACATTCTAAGGTGCTTCGAAGCACTTTCTACGTACTTCCTACCACATCCAAATACATTCTAAGGTGCTTCGAAGCACTTTCTACGTACTTCCTACCACATCCAAATACATTCTAAGGAGCTTCGAAGCACTTTTTACGTACTTCCTACCACATCCAAATACATTCTAAGGTGCTTCGAAACACTTTCTACGTTCTTCCTACCACATCCAAATATATTCTAAGGTGCTTCGAAGCACTTTCTACGTACTTCCTACCACATCCAAATACATTCTAAGGTGCTTCGAAGCACTTTCTACGTTCTTCCTACCACATCCAAATACATTCTAAGGTGCTTCGAAACACTTTCTACGTTCTTCCTACCACATCCAAATACATTCTAAGGTGCTTCGAAGCACTTTCTACGTACTTCCTACCACATCCAAATACATTCTAAGGTGCTTCGAAACACTTTCTACGTACTTCCTACCACATCCAAATACATTCTAAGGTGCTTCGAAACACTTTCATCGTACTTCCTACCACATCCAAATACATTCTAAGGTGCTTCGAAACACTTTCATCGTACTTCCTACCACATCCAAATACATTCTAAGGTGCTTCGAAGCACTTTCTACGTACTTCCTACCACATCCAAATATATTCTAAGGTGCTTCGAAGCACTTTCTACGTACTTCCTACCACATCCAAATACATTCTAAGGTGCTTCGAAACACTTTCTACGTACTTCCTACCACATCCAAATACATTCTAAGGTGCTTCGAAACACTTTCTACGTACTTCCTACCACATCCAAATACATTCTAAGGTGCTTCGAAACACTTTCATCGTACTTCCTACCACATCCAAATACATTCTAAGGTGCTTCAAAGCACTTTCTACGTACTTCCTACCACATCCAAATACATTCTAAGGTGCTTCAAAGCACTTTCTACGTACTTCCTACCACATCCAAATACATTCTAAGGTGCTTCGAAGCACTTTCTACGTACTACCTACCACATCCAAATACATTCTAAGGAGCTTCGAAGCACTTTTTACGTACTTCCTACCACATCCAAATACATTCTAAGGTGCTTCGAAACACTTTCTACGTTCTTCCTACCACATCCAAATATATTCTAAGGTGCTTCGAAGCACTTTCTACGTACTTCCTACCACATCCAAAT